>NC_091165.1:36837265-36924765 GCF_040958095.1 Procambarus clarkii | reverse complement strand
ATAGTGACAGTATTGGGCAGCGTCACTGATCCTGTGAGTGGACATACTGCCATAGTGACAGTATTGGGCAGCGTCACTCGTCCTGTGAGTGGACACACCGCCATAGCAGCATGTACAACACTCCCCAATAGGAAGAAAACCCGCTGGGTTGTTCATCCTGTCACTTGTACCCAGACACAGCTGGGACTTGCTTAACTGTCTCAAGTGAACAGCTCCTCAAACAAGAAGATTAACATTTGTCCACCCTTAAAAACTTACGTTATCTTGCGGGAGCAAAATGGGGAATCTTTTGAGAACAGCATATATATTTGACTGATATTTTTTCCCTAACTCAAACAATGTGGGGTTTACTATGCTACACACACATGACTCTTAAATGTTCACATGCTCTCAGGTAGTGGTCAAGGCGGTGTCTGTCACTCTCATCACAGATTCTGCAACTCCGCTGCTCAGCTGCTGTTTCCATTCCGAATCTCCATGGATATTTGTATCCAAGACGGATTCTTGCTATTACTGATTCCCTCCCTCGTCCTCCTCCTCTTCGTCTGTAATGATTGGGATTGCCAGCTGCAACCATGTTGTACCATCGTACAGATTCACTGATTTGTTCTTCTATCCTCCATTCCTCAGTCAGTTACCTTGTCACGGTGATGTTGCCTGACAATACCTCTAATTTGTAGTAGAGTCTTGGGTATGAAGTATTCAATATGGTCTCCTTCAGCGCCTTCAGCAGCCAGCACATCTGCGCGTACATTCCCACATATTCCAACATGGGAGGGGATCCACAGAAACTTGATGACTCTTCCCTGATTGATTAATACCTTCACAGATCACTTGATTTCAGCGACTATCGCAAGGTTTTCTGGCCGATTTTGATTAAGGCTTTGTAGTGCTACTTTTGAAATAGTGTAGATCACCACATCATTAGTGTTTCTTTCAAGAAACCATAACGCCATAACAATGGCAGTTAGCTCTGCTTGCATTGAGGCATAGTTCTCAATGCGTGCTTTTTCTTCATTTCCGCGTTGAAAGGCATTATTCCTAATTACCGTGTATGCTGCACCAGCCCTGCCAGTGACAGGATTATATGACCCCATCAGTGTGGATTTGATCTAATTCCTTCCCAGCTTCTTTATAAATTTCCTCGAGATATTTGTGCCACATTTCTTGTGGTATCATGTTGGACGCTTTCATTGTCATCTGATTGGTGATAATCCTGCCTGAGTCATCCTCCCAGAGAGGTAGCCTCTCTACAGGCAGGAGCTCACGGGCTAGACAGTGGAGCGACGGCCTCGCTTCCTGCAGGTCGGCGTTCAATCCCGGACCGTCCAAGTGGTTGGGCACCATTCCTCCCCCCCCCTGTCCCATCCCAAATCCCTATTCTGATCCCTTCCAAGTGCTACGTAGTCGTAATGGCTTGGCGCTTTCCCCCTGGGCAATATCGTTGTAATGGGATCTCTGGCTATCTTAATTGTCAGCGTAGCAGTGTAAGGGTTAGTAACTGTTATTTGTTGCAGTATTGCACAGCACTGAGCTCCTCTCACTGTCCACCACCCACACATTACACAGTTATATATGTATAAGAGACAGACAGACACAGACATAGAAATAGCCAGACAGAAACAGAGAAAGAGCCAGAGACAGCTAGACACAGAGACAGACAGAGAAAGAGCCAGAGATACCTAGACACAGAGACAGATAGATGATAGATAGATGGGTGGATAGATGCATGTATTGATGGATGGATTGAAAGATAGATAGTTAAATGGATAGACGGATCGATAGATTGCTAGACACAGAGATATAAATATGGATGGAATGATGAGCAGGTGGATGGATACATGGATGGATACATAGATACACATAAGTATCCACTTAAGAAAATGAAAGATGGATATGTAGATAGATTAACGGATAGATGAATGGATGTATAGAAAGATGAATATATGGATTAGTAGATGAATGAACAGATTCATAGATGAATAGATATATAGACACGTAAATGATTAAGTGGATAAATAACTGGACAGATGGATAGACATTTAAATGGAAAGATAGGTGGATGAATAGATTGAGAAATAGATGGATAGATAGATAGACAGATGGGAGACAGACAGAGAGACCCGAGCTCCACCGGGTACCCATTCTACCTCCGGTCATATTCGATTGTTTTAAAGTTTTATGTTTAAGCAACTTCCTCGGGGGTGATGTTTGTGTGTTGACTGTGCCCCTGAGCCATGTGGCGGCCATAGATGACAGTCTGCTTGATCCAGGCAGCTTGAATACCGCCCCCCCTCCTCCCCTCCCTCTACCTGTATCTCTCAACCTCCCCCCCTCCCTCTATCCACCTTCCCTCCATCCCTCCTGGCCCTCTGGTGTCCTCCCTGCCCCTCTAGGCACTCCTAGCCCCTATCCTCACCCCACCCCTGAGGCTCGTACACCAAGATCAGCTTACAGCTTTAGTCGTGTCGGTCCACGTGCACTTTAAACGACGCGGGCGACGACATGGGGCGTGCTGGAGGCTGGCGAGGCTTCAGGAGTCACAGGGCGTCACTATGGAGGCTTCAGGAGTCACAGGGCGTCGCTACGGAGGGTTCAGGAGTCACAGGGCGTCGCTACGGAGGCTTCAGGAGTCACAGGGCGTCGCTACGAAGGCTTCAGGAGTCACAGGGCGTCGCTACGGAGGGTTCAGGAGTCACAGGGTGTCACTACGGAGGCTTCAGGAGTCACAGGGCGTCACTACGGAGGCTTCAGGAGTCACAGGGCGTCACTATGGAGGCTTCAGGAGTCACAGGGCGTCGCTACGGAGGCTTCAGGAGTCACAGGGCGTCGCTACGGAGGCTTCAGGAGTCACAGGGCGTCGCTACGGAGGGTTCAGGAGTCACAGGGCGTCGCTACGGAGGGTTCAGGAGTCACAGGGCCTCGCTACGGAGGGTTCAGGAGTCACAGGGCGTCGCTACGGAGGGTTCAGGAGTCACAGGGCGTCGCTACGGAGGCTTCAGGAGTCACAGGGCGTCGCTACGGAGGGTTCAGGAGTCACAGGGCGTCGCTACGGAGGCTTCAGGAGTCACAGGGCGTCACTACGGAGGCTTCAGGAGTCACAGGGCGTCGCTACGGAGGCTTCAGGAGTCACAGGGCGTCGCTACGGAGGGTTCAGGAGTCACAGGGCGTCGCTACGGAGGGTTCAGGAGTCACAGGGCGTCGCTACGGAGGGTTCAGGAGTCACAGGGCGTCGCTACGGAGGCTTCAGGAGTCACAGGGCGTCGCTACGGAGGCTTCAGGAGTCACAGGGCGTCGCTACGGAGGCTTCAGGAGTCACAGGGCGTCACTACGGAGGCTTCAGGAGTCACAGGGCGTCACTACGAAGGCTTCAGGAGTCACAGGGCGTCACTACGGAGGCTTCAGGAGTCACAGGGCGTCACTACGGAGGCTTCAGGAGTCACAGGGCGTCACTACGGAGGTTTCAGGAGTCACAGGGCGTCACTACGGAGGCTTCAGGAGTCACAGGGCGTCACTACGAAGGCTTCAGGAGTCACAGGGCGTCGCTACGAAGGCTTCAGAAGTCACAGGGCGTCACTACGGAGGCTTCAGGAGTCACAGGGCGTCACTACGGAGGCTTCAGGAGTCACAGGGCGTCACTACGGAGGCTTCAGGAGTCACAGGGCGTCACTACGGAAGCTTCAGGAGTCACAAGGCTTCACTACGGAGGCTTCAGGAGTCACAGGGCGTCACTACGGAAGCTTCAGGAGTCACAAGGCTTCACTACGGAGGCTTCAGGAGTCACAGGGCGTCACTACGGAGGCTTCAGGAGTCACAGGGCGTCACTACGGAGGCTTCAGGAGTCACAGAGCGTCACTACGGAGGCTTCAGGAGTCATAGGGCTTCACTACGGAGGCTTCAGGAGTCACAGGGCTTCACTACGGAGGCTCCGGCTACTGTACTCCAGCATCACACAACAATGTACTTTCACAAACACTTCAGGGAATCCATAAATGAAAAGGTGGGCCCAGGAGCCCAACTCTGTGCGGCTCTGAGGCCACCATAGTTAAGCAAATACAAACATCTCGACTTTAACAAAGTCATTAATTACACTTAATTAATTAATTAATTAATTATTCTTTTGACCATGTCGTAGCTCAGTCGATTAAGGCAGCGTCTGGGATGCTCTCCGACGTAGGTTCGAATCCTCGTCGCGGCCCTTGTGGATTTGTTCTTAAAGCCATTATTACTTTGCCTTACGAGAGAGAATGATTAGAATATCAGAGGCACATGGATTAGGGCTTTGCTAGTTCAGATAAAAGAGAATTGCTATAAAAGAAGTTAAGTCTTTGTGAAAGAAAAGCGTTGCAGGAATGACAGCTGAGTGGACAGCGCTTCGGATCTTAGTCCTGAGGTTCCAGGTTCGATCCCCGGTGGAGGCGGAAACAAATAGGCAGAGTTTCTTTCACCCTGATGCATTTGCTTACCCAGCAGTAAATAAATACGTGGGAGTTAGACAGCTGCTACGGGCTGCTTCCTGGGGGTGTGTAACAAAAAGGAGGCCTGGTCGAGGACCGGGCCGCGGGGAACCTTGCTGTTTACCGAGTATATAAACACTTTAGATCCATGCTTTGCATTACGGGTTATTCATGCCCGTGCCGCCTCTTGCGGGGCTTTGCAGACGAGAAAAAAATTGAGAGAGAAATCAATTCAGAAGACTCAAAGTCATTTCAAATTAATCTAGACAGGTTTTTGATTTCGTGGAAAGAGTGGCAGATGCAGTTTACTTCTGACCAATGTAAGGTTCAGAAACTACTACAAGAACGATACATAACGGCTACAATGTACTGAAATTGTGAAATCTGATTACTGAAAGAATCTGGGTATAATGATTAATAGAAATTTAAAGGAAAAACAAATCAAAGCATAAATGTTCAGAATTAGGCAAACAGGACACTGATCTATTTCTAGACGCGTTAGCAATTTCTAATTTAAGTCCACCACGGGCTCACCATAGCCCGTGCTACTTGCAACTTTTTGTTCCCAGTAGCTGAATCTAAAACAAGAAACAACGTTCTTAAAGCGTTAACACTATGTTATTCTTCAGGTATATCTTGCTTGTCTTACGTGTATCTTAGGCCCCGATATTCAGGTATATCTTGCTTGTCTTACGTGTATCTTAGGCCCCGATATAGTTCAGCTTCGGTCGCCATACTGTAGATTGGACATAAATTCCCATCAAATGCCTTCAGCCAAGGATGACAAAGTTAATCCCACAAATTAGAAACCATTTTTATGAAGAGAGAGATTGAGAAAGTTAAATTTATATTGTCAAGAATTTCGAAGATTTAAAGGTGATACGATCGAAGAATACAAGTGGATATATATATATATATATATATATATATATATATATATATATATATATATATATATATATATATATATATATATATATATGACAGTGTCAGACCACGGAGGAAAATTGAAACAGAAATTTCCTTAAGTACTTTCGTATACTAATACATCTTCAGAAGGAGTCTGAAGATGTATTAATATACGAAAGTACTTAAGCAAGAAAGAGAGGGCTGGGCAGACTGCATTTTCTTGGATTGTCGGAAAGCCTTTGACACAGTACCACATAAGAGGCTGGTACATAAGCTGGAGAGACAGGCAGGTGTAGCTGGTAAGGTGCTCCAGTGGATAAGGGAGTATCTAAGCAATAGGAAGCAAAGAGTTACGGTGAGGGGTGAGACCTCCGATTGGCGTGAAGTCACCAGTGGAGTCCCACAGGGCTCTGTACTCGGTCCTATCTTGTTTCTGATATATGTAAATGATCTCCCGGAGGGTATAGATTCATTTCTCTCAATGTTTGCGGACGATGCCAAAATTATGAGAAGGATTAAGACAGAAGAGGACTGTTTGAGGCTTCAAGAAGACCTAGACAAACTGCAGGAATGGTCGAACAAGTGGTTGTTAGAGTTTAACCCAACCAAATGTAATATGATGAAGATAGGTGCAGGGAGCAGGAGGCCAAATACAAGGTATTATCTGGGAGAGGAAATCCTTCAAGAGTCAGAGAAAGAAAAAGACTTGGGAGTTGATATTACGTCAGACCTGTCTCCTGCAGCACCTATCAAGAGGATAACATCAGCGGCATATGCCAGGCTGGCCAACATACGAACGGCATTCAGAAATTTGTGTAAAGAATCATTCAGAACTTTGTATACCACATATGTCAGACCAATCCTGGAGTATGCAGCTCCAGCATGGAGTCCATATCTAGTCAACCATAAGACTAAACTGGAAAAGGTTCAAAGATTTGCCACCAGACTAGTACCCGAGCTGAGAGGTATGAGCTACGAGGAGAGACTACGGGAATTAAACCTCACTTCGCTGGAAGACAGAAGAGTTAAGGGGGACATGATCACCACATTCAAGATTCTCAAGGGAATTGATAGGGTAGATAAAGACAGGCTATTTAACACAAGGGGCACACGCACAAGGGGACACAGGTGGAAACTGAGCGCCCAAATGAGCCACAGAGATATTAGAAAGAACTTTTTTAGTGTCAGAGTGGTTGACAAATGGAATGCATTAGGAAGTGATGTGGTGGAGGCTGACTCCATACATAGTTTCAAGTGTAGATATGATAGAGCCCAATAGGCTCAGGAATCTGTACACCTGTTGATTGACGGTTGAGAGGCGGGACCAAAGAGCCAGAGCTCAACCCCCGCAAGCACAACTAGGTGAGTACACACACACACACACACACACATATATATATCCTATCCTGTCCCCCCTCGATCGACGTTCGTGATGATGGACCTAGTCATACAGAAATGCCAGGAGGCCGAAGAGAGATTTATACCAACAGTAAAGGGAAAAAATAAGAAGGAATATAATAACCCATGGTTTAATAGACAGTGTCAGGAAGCAAAAAATGGTCAGCAGGCAGGAGTGGAGGAAGTACAGAAGACAAAGGACAGAGGACAACAGGATCAGATGCAACAGAGCTAGGAACGATTACATTAACATAAGACGAACATCGGAAAGGGACTATGAGAACGATATTGCAATCAAAGCGAAAAAACAACCTAAGTTACTACACAGTCATATAAGAAGAAAAATGTCGGTGAACGACCAAGTGACAAGACTAAGGAAGACAGAGGGGGCATATACTGAAAGTGACAAGGAAATCTGCGAGGCACTGAATGCCAGTTTCCATGGAGTGTTCACTACCGAGCCTGAGCAGCTCCCATTGTTGGAAGGGGTTACCCTAGATGAAAGACTATCAGATATGGAGGTGACAGCAGAGGAGGTAATGAAACAGTTGACAAATCTAGATGCAACTAAAGCAGTTGGACCAGACAAAGTATCACCGTGGATACTAAAAGAAGCAGCGCAGGCCCTCAGCGTGCCTCTGGCAATGATCTTTAATGAGTCACTTATGTCGGGAGAATTGCCCAGTTGCTGGAAGAAGGCAAATGTCGTGCCGATCTTCAAGAAAAGTGATAGGGAAGAGGCACTTAACTATAGACTTGTATTACTGACAAGCATCCCCTGTAAAATACTTGAAAGAATAATTAGGCTACGACTGGTTGCACACCTGGAGAACATTAGGTTTGTGAACAAACATCAACATGGGTTCTGGACAGGGAAATCGTGCCTAACAAACCTTCTGAAATTCTATGATAAAATAACGAGGATCAGACAGGACAGAGATGGTTGGGCAGACTGCATATTTCTGGACTGCCAAAAATCCTTTGATACAGTACCGCACATGAGACTGCTGTTCAAGCTCGAGAGGCAGGCGGGGGTGGGGGGAAAGGTCCTAGCATGGATAAGGAACTACCTAACAGGAAGGAGCCAGAGTTACGGTAAGGGGCGAGAAGTCGGACTGGCGAGAAGTAAAAAGTGGAGTACCACAAGGATCGGTGCTGGGACCAATTCTATTTCTTGTATATGTTAACGACATGTTTACAGGCGTAGAGTCCTACATGTCGATGTTTGCGGATGACGCAAAGTTGATGAGAAGAGTTGTGACAGATGAGGATTGCAGGATCCTCCAAGAGGACCTGAAAAGGTTGCAGAGATGGTCAGAGAAATGGTTACTGGAATTCAACACGAGCAAATGTAAAGTTATGGAAATGGGACTAGGAGATAGGAGACCAAAGGGACAGTACACAATGAAGGGGAACAGCCTACCTGTGACGACGCGCGAAAGAGACCTGGGTGTGGACGTAACACCTAATCTATCTCCTGAGGCACATATAAATAGGATAACGACAGCAGTGTACTCTACACTGGCAAAAGTTAGAACATCATTCAGAAACCTAAGTAAGGAGGCATTTAGGGCGCTTTACACTGCTTACGTGAGGCCAGTCTTAGACTATGCCGCCTCATCATGGAGTCCCCATCTGAAGAAGCATATAATGAAACTGGAAAAGGTTCAGAGGTTTGCAACGAGACTCGTCCCAGAGCTACGAGGGATGGGGTATGAGGAGCGCCTGAGGAAACTGTGCCTTACGACACTAGAAAGAAGAAGGGAGAGGGGGGACATGATAGGAACGTATAAAATACTCAGAGGGATTGACAGAGTAGACATAGACGAAAGGTTCACACGGAATAGTAACAGAACGAGGGGACATGGATGGAAGCTTGAAACTCAGATGAGTCACAGAGATGTTAGGAAGTTTTCTTTTAGCGTGAGAGTAGTGGGAAAATGGAATGCACTTCAGGAACAGGTTGTGGAAGCAAATACTATTCATAATTTTAAAACCAGGTATGATAGGGAAATGGGACAGGAGTCATTGCTGTAAACAACCGATGCTCGAAAGGCGGGATCCAAGAGTCAACGCTCGATCCTGCAGACACAACTAGGTGAGTACACATACATACATACATACATATATATATATATATATATATATATATATATATATATATATATATATATATATATATATATATATATATATATATATATATCAACACAAAACAGAACTCTGAACAATGGATATTAATTGGATAATCTTAGATTTAGGAAAGACCTGGGTAAATACTGGTTTGGCAACAGGGTTGATGATTTGTGGAACAGATTACTGGGTACTGTAACAGACGTGAGATCCCTTAGTTGTTTCAAGCGTAAGTTAGACATACATATGAGTTGGGTGAATATAAGTAGGAGCTGCCACGTGTAGGCCAATAGGCCTTCTGCAGTTTCTTGTGTTCTCATGTTTGTATTCGTCTGGAGGACAGTCAAGGAGTTTATCTCATTGAAATGTTGAGCATTTCTCATCTTAGTTTTGCTTCCTGGTGATGAACTATTTCTCCTTTGTCTTCTCATTTCCTGCAGATGATTTTCTAGTTTAACAACTCGAAAATATAACAATATGTCCCATGTTACTCGAAGCAACATGTCCCCTTGTCACACCTTGCTCCAGGTAGCGTAGAGAACACTGAGTAACACGAGGAAGTAACAATGAGTAGCAATGTTACTCACTGTTACTCAGTGTAAATCAAATGCAATATTTATTAATTTATTTATTAATTTATTTATTAATTAATTAATTAATTAATTAATTAATTAATTAATTAATTTATTTATTTATTTATTTATTTATATACAAGAAGGTACATTGGGTTTGTGAGAATACATATATAGTAGTACTAAGCATCCTTCAGTCTCGGGAGACTATGGAGTTGCGCCCTAGTTGTCAATCCTGGTGCAGCGTCTGGTGTGACTGTTGAGGCCAATCCATCCCACACCGAGCACAAACGAAGTCCGATTCTGGTCTGTCTTCCTGGCTACCGGCTTTCCTTCTCTGTCTCTTTGCCTCCGATTCCTTGGCAAGTGACTCCTCGAACTTGGAGAGACCTCTTTGAACAGACTGCCTCCAGGCTGAACGGTCTGCAGCCAGTGTCTCCCATATAGCAAGATCGACGTCCATGGCTTTTAGGTCCCTCTTGCATACGTCTTTGTACCGTAGCTGGGGCTTGCCTGTTGGACGCTTTCCCTGCATCAGCTCTCCGTACAGGAGATCCTTGGGCTCCTTGATTTACAATCTTGTAAAGCCACTAGTACGCACAGCGTTTCGGGCAGACATGATAATATCATATCATTCAGTGAAACTCAGAGAGCAGCATTAGGAAGTCTGCGTCTTAGAGTGTCGTAAAGGACAGGTGTCTTAAGAAGACTGACAAGCCACCTACAGCTGTGCTAAAGACCTCCAACTCATTCGTCGTGCAAGGAGACGAGTGCTGCAGGGAGAGTGCTCTTCACCCGAGAGACAAGGCAAGGAAGGGAGCGCCGCTAAAGAAGCTAAGCGAAGTTTGGTTGTGGGACTTCTCCAGGTCAGGTTTTTGGATAGAGAGAATGGCTTGAGAATGGTCCAGGACGGACCGAAACGTCGTCGTCCCTTCACCTTCTAATGTGTGGTCTGGTCAACATTTTGGATAGAGAGAATGGCTTGAGAATGGTCCAGGACGGACCGAAACGTCGTCGTCCCTTCACCTTCTAATGTGTGGTCTGGTCAACATTTTGGATAGAGGTTTTTGTGCGAGAGAAAGGAGGTGGGGGGATAGGTTAAGGGTTTGCTATCCGGGAGCAGGGAGTGGTGATATTGTTAACAACATGAATGATATTATGGCTCAAAATGGGAACAAACCCATTATTTGTATTAGTGCCGGTGGAAATGATGCTGGACGAATTAGGAGTGAGGCATTGATACACAGGTTTAAGACAGCCATAGAATTAGTTAGAATCAAGGGAGGAATCCCAATCATATGTGACATTCTTCCAAGAAAGGGAGTTGGAAATGAATAGTTGTCGAGGGCACTTGGTGTCAATTGCTGACTGGACACATATTGTAGATCAAATACAATCTCCTTCACTGATAACTAGGAACACTTTTATGGAAGGAATGACATGTATGCTTGGGATAGGGTGCATCTATCCAGGGCTGGAGTTGTTGTTGCGAACTCGTTGGAACCTGTGGTGGGAGGGGTTTGTTTGTGTTTAAACTGTTAGTAGATAGTGATATGGCAAATGATATAGAGAAATGAGGCAATAAAAGTATGTGTTGGTGGGGGAAAAAAATGTCAAAATGAACAGGGAAGGAGAAGAGCCTCAAAATAACAATACACTTAAGGTATAAGTAGAAGTAGAAGGTATAAGACTTCACTAACAGTAGAAGTCTTAAAAACAAAATAAACGATTTAAATGCTCTTGTCTGCACAGAAACAATAGATATTATTGCACTAACCGAAACGAGGATGAATGTAGGAAATTGTAACACCCATGACCCCCCCCCTCGCAAGAGTTCTCACCCAAGGAAGCCTTCTTCAAGAGGTCAGCTCAGATGACCTCCGGATTATCTTGTATGTTGATTAAAAAATTCCTGGGTTAGTCTTAGTCAGCTAGTTTCAAGTATGTAATATTTCTTGTGTGACAGGAAAGTGTTGGAGTATAGATGTTCGGCAGTCCTCCAATGGCTGGTGTCAATGCCTGTCACATTTACAAAAAAAAAAGATAGACTGCTTGCCTGTTGTCTGTGGTAAGTGAGAGGGAGGAACACGTAAAACACAAAGTATGAACAATAAAACTTTAATATACTTTAAACATAAATAAAAATAAAGACAAGTCCCATGGCAATGAATAGTGCAATTAAAGAACAAAGATAAATGCAAAAACACAATAGATAAAATAGTAATAATGGTGCTGAGAATATTGGCTATGGCTGAGACCTCCCTTAGTATACTGAGCCAGAGAGCTTAGTATGCCAGAGAGAGATGTCAACTCTTAGAGCACAAAGAATATTCTGAAGTTGATGGCTGGTTCAAGCTCAGACATCGACTCAGGTAGATGGCGCTAAGGTGCAGTGTGCAGGTGTGCAGTCGGCGAGTCACCAATCAGGAGCAGGCAGGCTGGGATGGGTAGTTGGCTGGTTGATGATGAGCCAGCGTGGAGGGAGTGTGGAGTTGGGGGTTTAAGGTACGTTTTGCCTCCTGGTCAAAACGTTTTGTGCTACTGGTGGACGTATCTTGAATGGAGCATCTTATACTTGAAGAATAAATGTAACTTTAGGTAGGGAAGAGCAGGCTCAATCTCTCTTGAAAGAGATTATCGTCACACATGATACTCTGGTCAAACATTGCAATGGAATTAGACCCCAGATTCTTATGTGTAAACATCCATGGATCTCCCCCTTTTTAGCCAGGTCAAAGGTCAGTCACACATGTAATAAATAATTCCTCTCTTGAACAGTGTATGGTGAATGTCAAACAAGCTTAATGAAAATTCTTGAGTGTTTGTACACGTGTAGCCCGACCCCCTTGCATTTTTGGTGTAGGTAGCAACAGCAAATCTCCCCCTCCTCCCCTTTTGGGGTTGTATATAGAGGTTCTGTAGAGACTTAGTTTAGAGAGAGTGCGGGACACCAGGGTCGAGAGTGGGTCTGTGAAGAACATCTCACAGCCAGGGATAGACAGAGTGAATCCACTGGATGGAGAGACAGAGGTCTTAAGGTAATGTGTGTGATCTCTGAGGTTTCATGTCTAAATTTCTTAACTCTTGGCCAGTGTTAGAGTAAGATTTATAAGTGGTGATTAGCATAATTTTGTTCTCAATAAACTCATGTTAAATTTCCCGTCTGTGTCAATTGTTGAATCCTCTTAGCCTTTTGGATATAGTGGGCTGACAAACGTCTCATAATTAATGACAGTTATAGAAAGTACTCTCCAAGTCAAGCAATGTTTCTTGCCTCGTTGCTTGATATAGTCTCAATGGTCAAGGCAGATGGTGGCAGCGTTTTTTAATCCTGTGTAGCATTTCCTTGTTGGCAGTGTATCTTTTGGTTCCGGTGTAACCAACATATGTCAGCTCATATTACAGTGTTCAATAACAGTGTTACCAAGTGCAACCGATAGGAAGTGTTACTCAGGATAAGTAGTAGTGTTACATACGTTATTTATTTAGTTTATATTATATAGTGGTGTTACAAAATAGAGAACTATTAGCTGAATATCAAATAAACGGATTTAAACTATTTCACTCAGATAGATATATTAGACGAGGAGGGGGAGTAGCCATATATGTTAGGGACATTTTGAAATATAGTCTCAAAGAGGGAATCAAAACTGAGCCACACACATAAACTATTTGGATACAATTAAACGAAAAAGCTAAAAACCTTATAAAAGGAGTTATATACAGGCCACCAAACTTAGCCAGGATAGACGCAAAGCATCTACGGGATGAAATATCTAGAGCATCTAGGTCAAGAAGTATTTATGTCATGGGTGACTTTAATTTTAGTGGAATAAACTGGTTTAACAGAACAGGGAATAATGAAGCAGAAAATTTTCTATAATTAATTGACGATTGCTTTCTTACGCAACACATTAAGGAACCAACGCGGGGAAATAATATTTTAGATTTAGTGTTAACTAACAGGGAAACACAGATTAATGACATCGAAATAGGGAGTGAGCTAGGGAACAGTGATCACAAAGAAATCTGATTTAGCATAGAATGGAATAGACCTGTAGGAAAAAATTCTGTTAAAGTGTCTGAGTTTCGAAAAGCTGATTTTAATAGCCTAAGAATTTTTTGTGTGAAATAGATTGGAAAGTCTTCGGCATGGGGGGGGGTTCGGTCTTGGAGCAAGACGTGAACTCAGTGATGGGTGATATAAAAAGGGATTTGGATGTGGATTTTTAAAATAACTTATTTAAAATATTCTAAGCAAAGCACAGGAACGTAGTATACCATAAAAATGTAATAGATCGAATAATAATGACCCAAAATGGATAACAAAGGATCTGAAGAACCTTATAGGCAAAAAAAAAAGAGCTTGTTACGAAAGGATTAGGAAAGGGTAAGTCAGTTCAGGACAAGAATTCGTCCAACTGGTTAGAAACATTAAAAAAAGAGATAAGGAGGGCAAAAATAAGCTATGAAGTTCACATACAAAGGCAAGCAAAGACAAATTCTAAAGTCTTTTTTCAGTTATATCTAACAAAGTTTAGGGAAAGGATAGGCCCATTAAAAACTGCGAAAGGTCAGATAACTGATAACGACGAAGAGATGAGTAGTATTTTTAATCAATATTTTATCTCCGTATTTATTAATGAGGAACTTAATATTATGCCTTCAGCCGAACAAGTCTATGTGAGTGGTTAAGAGGATATGTTGACAAGTTTAGTAGTTACCAGGGAGGATGTTATTAAACAAATAGTGAAACTGAAGCCAATCAAATCCCCAAGGTGGGTGAAGTCTTTGCCAGGGTGCTTAAGGAATGCAAAGAGGAGCTTTGCGAGCCACTGTCTACCATATTTAATAAATCATTAGAATCAGGCAAAGTGCCAGAGTCGTGGAAGGTTACAAATGTGTTACCAATTTTTAAGAAAGGAGATAGATCACTTGCTTCATTGTATCGGACAATTAGCTTAACGTCTATTGTGGGAAAGTTACTTGAGTCGATAATTGGAAATACCATTCGTCTATATCTTGAAAAACATAAATTAATAAATGATTCACAACATGGTTTTACAAATGGCCGTTCATGTTTAACAAACTTGCTATCATTTAATTCCAGCACTAGCAGTATCTAGCCACACATTGCTGTGGCTCAGCAATGCATGCACGTTGCTGAGTTACAGTAACCCTCTCCTGTCCCCCCTGTCCCCTGGTCCTCCCAACCATTCCCCGCTCCCCCGTCCTCCTCGTCCTCCCCACCATCCTCCTCTACCCCGTCCCTTCATCTTCCCCACCATTCCCCACTTCCCCATCCCTTCGTCCTCCCCCCTACATCCATCAGAAAAAAATGGAAAGAAACATCTAATGATCTGATGTTCCCATCACTGAAAATTAAGAAGAACAGTTAAAAAACGAAATGAAAAACAATGAAAAAAAATAAACTATACTCACAAAATGAATGGTATGGTAAACAACACAGCTCAATTCCAATGCAATGTCACACAAAATAATGAAATCAAAATGAAAATAAATCGAAATCTATGAAAATTCTATTTATCAATGCAATTGGAAACATTGAAAGGGAATTGTAACATATTTAGTATTGCATGTGTTGCTCTTACGTCCAACATGTGGCGTTGTTTTTCAAAAAAAGCATATTTTTACCGGTCACATGTGTGGCATGTACATAGTAGGTATATAAGAACACGCGCATATTCGAATGCAACGTTGTGTCAAAATTTCAAAGCAATCGGTAAAGCAGTTTCAGAGATTTCCTTCACATGAAAAACACAGTTTTTCATAAAATGCAAGCTTTTATCTGTCACAGACGTGACATCTATATAATATGTATATATAAAAGCACACTCGTAAGCAAATGGAACGTTGTGTCAAATTTTCAAAGCAATCGGTGAAGAAGTTTCGGAGATTAGCCATTTTGAACAAACGAACATTTATATTTTTATTTATATAGATAGTTGTAGGCAGTTGATAGTGATAAGATTTGTGATGTGTTCCTTGACTTTAGCAAAGCTTTTGATACAGTGCCACATGAAAGACTGATTAAAAAGATAGAGGCTCATGGTAGTGTGGGGTGCTATATTAAGATGGATTAGGGCATGGCTATTCCAAAGGAAACAAAGAGTTAGTATAAATGGGATTAAATCAGAGTGGGAAAATGTTGTATGTGCAGTGCCTCAAGGCTCTGTTCTGGGACCTCTGTTATTCATAATATATATAAATGATTTAGATTCAGGTTTGCGCAGCAACATTTGCATATTTGCCGATCATACAAAAATCGGGATGAAATAAACACGGAAAAAGACTCACTATTACTTCAAGACGATCAAAATAGGATATGGAAATGGTCAAAAGATTGTCAGATGCAGTTTATTGCTGACAAATGACATAACACTATTATAGCAATAATGGAAGGATTAGTGAAGGAATTGGTGAATCTAGTTGGAACTCTGAGATGGATTCCCTACGGAAGGAGGTTCGATAGCTGAAACATCGAGAAGAAACGAAGGAGGAGACCAATATTAACAAGACCTCATCGTGGAAAGTCGTAAAGGACAAGGGTCTTAAGAAGACCTTGACAAGGCCGCCAACAGACGCCCTAAGGACATCAAATTCATTTGCCGTGTTGGAAGAGGAGTGCTGTGGTGAGGCTGCAGTTCACTCGAAGGGGAAGTCAACGAAGAGCAATGAAGCACAGGCCCCTCAAAGTGCTCGGAAAGTTAAGGAGGTGCCTAAACGAATTTTGGTTGTGGGAGATTCCCAGGTGAGGTACTTAGACAGGACGTTTTTGCTAGAGATAGGGGGAACAGGTTAAGGGTTTGCTATCCAGGAGCTGGAATTGGTGATATTGTTGACAACATGAAAGATATTATGACGGGAAATGGGAACAAACCCATTATTTGTATTAGTGCAGGGGGTAATGATGTTGGACGTGTTAGGAGTGAGGAACTGATACAGAAATTTAACAAAGCCATAGAATTAGTTAGGAGCAAGGGAGGAATCCCGATCGTATGTGACATTCTTCCAAGAAAGGGAGTTGGAAATGAATTGTTGTCGAGGGCACTTGGTGTCAATTGCCGGCTGGAAAAATATTGCAAATCAAATGCAATATCTTTCATAGACAACTGGGAACACTTCTATGGAAGAAGTGAAATGTATGCTCGTGATGGGGTGCATCTATCGAGGGCTGGGGTTGTTGCTGTTGCGAACTCGTTGGAACCAGTGGTTAGAGGTGTTTGTTTGGGTTTAAACTGTTAGTAGATAGTGGTATGGGAATTGATAGGGAGGAAGGAGTTAATAAAAGTACGTGTTTGTTGGAGAAACAAATTGGCAAAATGATCAGGGAAAGAGAAGGGCCGCAAAATAACAATTCACTTAGGATATATTACACTAACAGTAGAAGTCTAAGAAATAAAATTAACGAATTAAATGCTCTTGTCTGTACAGAAAAAATAGATATTATTGCACTTACCGAAACGTGGATGAATGTAGAAAATAGAGAACTATTAGCTGAATATTAAATAAATGGATTTAAACTATTTCACACAGATAGATATATTAGACGAGGAGGTGGAGTAGCCATATATGTTAGGGACAATTTGAAATGTAGTCTCAAAGAGGGAATCAAAACTGAGCCACACACAGAAACTATTTGGATACAATTAAACGAAAAAGCAAATAATATTATAATAGGAGTTATATATAGGCCACCAAATTTAGACAGAATGGAAGCAAAGCATCTATGGAATGAAATATCTAGAGCATTTAGATCTAACAGTATTTATGTCATGGGTGACTTTAATTTTAGTGGAATAAACTGGGTGAACAAAACAGGGAATAATGAAGCAGAAGATTTTCTAGAATTAATTGACGATTGCTTTCTTACGCAACACATTAAGGAACCAATGCGGGAAAATAATATTTTAGATTTAGTGTTAACTAACAGGGAAACACAAATTAAGGACATCGAAATAGGGAGTGAGCTAGGGAACAGTGATCATAAAGAAATCAGATTTAGCATAGAATGGAATAGATTTGTAGGAGAAAATTCTGTTAAAGTGCCAGATTTTCGAAAAGCTGATTTCAATAGCCTAAGAAATTTTTTGGGTCAAATAGATTTTAATGTCTTGGGTATGGGGTGTGGTCTACCAGTGAACCCAGCGACACGTGACGTAAAAGGGGATTTCGATGTGGACTCAAAATATAACTTATTTAAAAATATTCTAAGCAAAGCCCAGGAATGTAGTATACCATATAAATTGAATAGATCGAATACTAATGATCCAAAGTGGATAACAAAGGATCTGAAGAACCTTATAGGCAAAAAGAGAGCGTGCTACAAAAGGATTAAGAATGGGGAAGTCAGTTTAGAACAGGAATTCGTGCAACTGGTTAGAAATGTTAAAAATGAAATAAGGAAAGCAAAAAGAAACTATAAAGTTCGCATAGCAGGGCAAACGAAGACAAATCCTAAAGTTTTTTTCAGTTATATCGTACTAAGACTAGGGAAAGGATAGGTTCATTAAAAACTGAGACAGGTCAGATAACGGATAATGACGAGGAGATGAGTATAGTATTTTTAATAAATTTTTTATATCTGTATTTACTAAAGAGGAACTTAACATTATGCCTTCAGCCGAACAAGTCTATGTGGGTGAAGACAAGGACAGGTTGACTAGTTTAGCAGTTACCAAGCAGGACGTAATTAAACAAATAGTAAAACTAAAACCAAACAAATCCCCAGGGCCGGATGAAGTGTTTGCCAGGGTGCTTAAGGAATTCAAAGAGGAGCTTCACGAGCCACTGTCTACCATATTTAATAAATCAATAGAGTCAGGTAGAGTGCCAGAGTCATAGAAGGTAGCTAATGTGGTACCAATTTTTAAGAAAGGAGATAAATCACTTGCGTCAAACTATCGACCAATTAGCCTAACGTCAATTGTGGGAAAGTTACTTGAATCGATAATTGCAAATACAATTCGTCTTCATCTTGAAAAACATAAATTAATAAATAAGTCGCAACATGGTTTTACAAATGGCCGTTCATGTTTAACAAATTTGCTATCTTTTTATTCCAGCATAGTTGAGGCAGTAGATAGTGGTAAGGATTGTGATGTTGTGTACCATGACTTTAGCAAAGCTTTTGATACAGTGCCACATGAAAGACTGATTAAAAAAAATAGAGGTTCATGGTATTGGGGTTGCTATATTAAGTTGGATTAGGGCATGGCTATTCCAAAGGAAACAGAGAGTATAAATGGGGTTAAGTCAGAGTGGGATAATGTTGTTACTGGAGTGCCTCAAGGCTCTGTCCTAGGACCTCTGTTGTTTATAATATATATAAATGATTTAGATTCAGGTTTGAGTAGCAACATCTGCAAATTTGCCGATGATACAAAAATCGGTAGGGAAATTAACACGGAAGAAGACTCACTATCACGTCAAGTTGATCTAAATAGGGTTTTGAAATGGTCAAAAGATTGGCAGATGCAGTTTAATGCTGATAAATGTAAAGTTCTGAGGCTAGGCAATGATCATAGAGTTGCAAGATACGAGCTAGATGGTGTTGAGATTGCAAAGTCGGATTGCGAAAGGGATCTGGAAGTTATGATTAGTAAGAATTTAAAACAAAAGAATCAATGCATAAATGTTCGTAATAAGGCAAATAGGACACTGGGATTTATTAATCGCAGCGTTAGTAACAAGACACCTGGTGTGGTTCTTCAGCTATATCTTGCTCTGGTTAGGCCCCATTTAGATTATGCAGTTCAGTTTTGGTCGCCGTACTATAGAATGGATATAAATTCAATAGAACGTGTGCAGTGTAGGTTGACAAAGTTAATCCCCAAATTAGAAACCTGTCATATGAATAAAGATTGACAAAGCTTAAATTACATTCTCTAGAAAGGCGAAGAATTAGGGGTGAAATGATAGAAGTGTATGTGTGGATGAATGGTCATAACAAAGGGGATATTAATAGGGTATTAAAAGTATCAACACAAAACAGAACTCGAAATAATGGGGCATAAATTGGATAAGTTTAGATTTCGGAAAGATCTGGGTAAATACTGGTTTAGTAACAAGGTTTTTGATTTGTGTAACCGATTACTGCGCAACATAATAGACGTAGGATCCCTTGATTGTTTCAAGCGTAGGTTAGACATATATATGAATGAGACTGTATGGATATAAATAGGAGCTGCCTCGTATGGGCCAATAGGCCTTCTGCAGTTTATCTTCATTCTTATGTTCCTATCTTCCTGCCTAGAGAACACTGAGTAGCACATTCTCACGTCTCTCTCCGCCTCACCTAAAAAAAAAAAGTTCACTTCGGGCTCACTACGGTTCCAGGTATCACGGGCTACGGGCCCGTGATACTTGGAACTTTTTGTTCCAGGCAGCAGATCTTAAACAACAACAACAACCTAAAATAAAATCAACGCATACCTAAATTGCATTTATTTTCAGCCATAATAATTGCAGCAGAGGAGCCCTGACCGTGCGAGGTGTAAGTTGGTAGTGTCGTAAAGCCTTCCACTGAGGCCGCACCTCGTCCTTATTGCTGCCACATCATAGCCCCTTCCTCTTTATGGGCGGATATTTGCGTCCACTTTCTAGGATCTCAGCCTGGGGGGGAGTTTCCCCTCCTGGGGGGGGGGGAGTTTCCCCTCCTGGTGGGGGGGAGTTTCCCCTCCTGGTGGGGGGGAGTTTCCCCCTCCTGGGGGAAAATTCTTTCCAGGTAGAGATTTTTTTTTTTTTTTTAGATGTATACAAGAGTTGTTACATTCTTGTACAGCCACTAGTACGCGTAGCGTTTCGGGCAGGTCCTTGGAATACGATCCCCTGCCGTGAAGAATCGTTGTTACAACCAAGTACACATTTTACTGTTGAGTTAAACAGAGGCTACAGTTAAGGATTTGCGCCCAGTAAATCCTCCCCGGCCAGGATACGAACCCATGACAAAGCGCTCGCGGAACGCCAGGCGAGTGTCTTACCACTGCACCACGGAGACTTTTGGCTTTCATAGGAGGAATTGGGACGATGGAGTGAAGTGGTTAGAATAATGCTGACAAATGTGAGGTTTTGAGGAAGGTAAAGATAATAATGTTCCCAGGATGTCAGCTGGATAGTGCTGGGATTGTGAAGTCGGATTGGAAAAGGGATCTGGGAGTTATGATTAGTAAGAACTTAAAACCAACATATTATTGCACAAATCGTAATAAAGCAAATAGAACAGTTGGATTTATTCCTCGAAGCGTTAGCAATATAACACTTGGTGTTATTCTTCAGCTATATCTTGCTCTTGTTTGGTTCCATTTACGTTATGCAGTTCAGTTTTGGTCGCCGTACTTACAGTCGGCATAAGTTCACTAGAACGCGGTCACCGTAGCATGACAAAGTTAATCCCGCATATCAGTAGAAACCTTCCATGTGAAGGTTTTTCGATTGTTTCAAGCGTGGGTTGAACATGTATATAAGTGAGATTGGGTGGTTATAAATAGGAGCTGCCTCGTATGGACCAATAGGATTTCTGCAGTTGCCTTTGTTCTTATGTTCTTTTGTGAAGAGGGCCTGAAAAAAGCCTAATTTACATTCTCTAGAAAAACGAATCGTTAGAGGTGACATGATTGGAGGCGCCTGACAGCTGAGTGGACAGCGTTTCGGATTCGTAGTCATGAGGTTCCGGGTTCGATCCCACGGGTGGAGGAGGAGACAAATGGGCAAAATGTTTTTTTTCACCCTGATGATCCTGTTACCTAGCAGTAAATAGATGCCTAGGAGTTAGACAGCTGCTACGGGCTGCTTCCTGGGGTTGTGTAACAAAAAGGACCTCTGCTCGAGGACCGGGCAGCGGGGACGCTGAGCCCCGAAATCATCTTAAGATAACCTAAAGATATAGCATTCATGTCACCAATAGCACTAATATCACACGTCATAGTTTTGTTTAAAGAATGCTAAGAAATAAGATCACAAAAAATACATGGAATCACAGCATCTCCATAACCCCGGACAACATGGGTTCAGAACAGGGCGCTCTTGCCTGTCGCAGTTGCTGGACCACTATGATATGGCATTAGATGCTATGGAAGACAAACAAAACGCTGATGTAATTTACACAGATTTCGCAAAAGCCTTCGACAAATGTGACCATGGTGTTATTGCACACAAAATGCGTGCGAAAGGAATTACCTGAAAAATAGGCAGATGGATCTACAATTTCCTGACTAATAGAACCCAATGTGTAATAGTCAACAAAATAAAATCGGGTCCATCAACCGTGAAGAACTCAGTCCCCCAGGGTACTGTGCTTGGTCCAGTACAGTCCCCCAGGGTACTGTGCTTGCTCCAGTACAGTCCCCCAGGGTACTGTGCTTGCTCCAGTACTTTTTCTCATCCTCATATCGGACATAGACAAGGACACACCCTATAGTACTGTATCATCCTTTCCAGATGACACTAAGATTTTTATGAGAGTAGGCAGCATAGAAGACACGGTAAACCTCCAATCAGATGTAAATCAGGTCTTTCAATGGACTACATAAAATATTATGGTATTTAATGAAGATAAGATCGAGCTCATGCGCTATGGAAAAAATAAATTATTACAACGGAAACCACGTACAAAATGCAGTCAAATCATAACATAGAACGAAAAAGCAATGTAAAGGATTTGGGTGTACTCATGTCGGAAGATCTTACCTTTAAAGAACACAACAAAGTAGCCGTCACAACTGCAAGAAAAATGACAGGTTGGATAACAAGAACTTTTCACACCAGAGATGCTGTACCAATGATAATACTCTTCAAGACGCTAGTGCTCTCTAGAGTAGAGTACTGCTGCACAATGACAGCCCCTTTCAAAGCTGGAAAAATTGCTGACCTGGAGAGCGTGCAGAGATCCTTTACTGCTAGAATCCACTCTGTATAACATCTAAACTACTGGGACCGACTAAAGAGCCTAAATCTGTATTCACTTGAACACAGGCGGAAGGGAGGGAAGGGAATTATCAGGGGAAAGCACCAAGCTATTACGACTATATAGCACTTGGAAGGGACCAGGATAAGGATTTGGGATGGGACTGGGGGGAGGGGTAAGGAATGGTGCCCAACCACTTGGACGGTCGAGGATTGAACGCCGACCTGTATGAAGCGAGACCGTCGCTCTACCGTCCAGCCCAAGTGGTTGGGCAGCGCAGGCGGGAGAGATACATAATAATATACATGTGGAAAATAGTAAAGGGGCTGGTCCTAAACCTGCACACAGAAATAATATCATATAAGACCAGAAGGTATGGCAGGATGTGCAGAATACCCCGTTGAAAAGCAGAGGTGCAATAGGTATTTTAAGAGAGAAACTATCTATCAAACTAACGGCCAATTAGCCTAACGTCTAGTGCGGGAAAGTTACTTGAATCGTGTTACAACCCTTGAGACTTACTACGGTTCTTTTCCCGCAGTGATCACAATATATTATATCGGCCTTGCCAACAGGTGTCTAGGGGGGTGAAAGGAAAAACTGCATAAATTGGGAAAACAATATAACACGCTAAGAGTGACAAACATAACAATTAAATGGTACAGATAATAGCCAGAAATATTCTTTAGCATGCAATTAAATATAAATAAAAATCCTTATTGAGCAATGACCATAATCACCAGCACATAAATTATTAAATGGGATAATTGCACAATCATCTAACCAGAGAATTAACCGAGTATTAGCTAAAATAACAATAACCACTGACTTAACTTAAATACATGTCTCCTCTCGATCAACGCTGCCACGCCTCTGACCAAGCGTCGGTTCCCAGGGCAGGCGTCCTACCACAATATCAACTGAACATACACATAAACTATTGTGGAAATTCTACTAACAAAATGTAGTACTAATATTCAAATCATTATTAATCTTAAGAGTATATAGTATTGTTACATTGCTCAATATAATTTACTGGCAAACAATAATAAGAACTAATCAAGGTTGAACTATAACCACTCGCTTGACACCAAGTTCCCACACTGGCCACATCCAAATATGGTCATCCCCCCACACGGAGAAACCAACAGGAATTAACTTGCTAAAGCCTCATACAAAATAATGCAACTCAGGCACACTACAGCATGCTACAATATATAACATACAATATTCTATCATCATACAACTGGATACTATACTAATTATAGAACAAGACAATAAAGTATATAAGCATCAAGAGTAATGTTAGAATCCTTGTAAGATTCGTAACAAATCGATAATTGTAAATACCATTCGTCTTCATCTTAAAAAACATTAATTAATAAATGATTCACAACATGGTTTTACAAATGGCCGTTCATGTTTAACAAATTTGCTATTATTTTATTCCAGCATAGTTGAGGCAGTTGATAGTGGTAAGGTTTATGATGTTGTGTACCATGACTTTAGCAAACCTTTTGATACAGTGCCACATGAAAGACTGATTAGAAAGATAGAGGTTCATGGTATTGGGGGTGCTATATTAAGCTGCATTAGGGCATGGCTATACCAAAGGAAACAAAGAGTTAGTATAAATGGGGTTAAGTCAGAGTGGGAAAATGTTGTAAGTGGAGCGCCTCAAAGCTCTGTCCTGGGACCTCTGTTGTTTATAATATATATATAAATGATTTAGATTCAGGTTTGAGTAGCAACATTTGCAAATTTGCCGATGATACAATAATCGGTAGGAAAATAAACACGGAAAAAGACTTTCTATCACTTCAAGACGATCTAAATAGAGTTTTGAAATGGTCAAAAGACTAGCAGATGCTTGAGGCTGGGTAGTGATGATAGAGTTACAAGATACGAACTAGATGGTGTTGAGATTGCGAAGTCGGAAGAGGCAGAAACAACTGGGAGGCAGCATTGATAGATAGTGAGCTCTTATTGACATAATAAACCCTTCTGCCAGCTTGAAGTACTCTTTGGTTTCACGGCCATGGGTGATGTTGGGACTACGGCCTGTGAAGGTGAATATGTCCCATCTCTCCCACCCAGGAGTGGGAGAGATGGTTGTCGAGTCTTCATTGAATTCTCGGGTGAAAGTTTTCTGTGGCTGGGTTTATTCTGCTATGTTTTTTGAGTCTAATAACCATCATTCTTAATCTCTCAAAATTCTCTTCAAGGGAGAGAATGACGGTTCAATAGTGAGAACAGTTGTTGGCTAAAACATCCTTTGGGTGTTTCCTCTGGTTCTCTATCTGGAGAGACCATTCTCAGCCTTCAAGTAACCGCTTTAATATTGGTACTGAGCGCCTTGATCAATGACACCACTTCTAGCCTAAAGCTTTGAAGGCTGTCTGGTCTGTTAGTAGGAGGATTCAGATCCACTAATTGATAATAGAGATTTGCTATGCTAATGTCTTTATTAGAATAATTGCCTTACAACGATTTGATTGCAAAGTCATAATTATCCTCTTCGAGAGATAAATTAGCGATAACCTTCTTGGTCTCCCCTTTGAGTAGGCTTTGAAGGTAGTGTGGTACATTACACTACCATGAAATATATAAATGTTAATATATGTAATGTTACGGAGTTCAGCCCTATATTAACCTGTTTCCCTCTTATAAGAGTCATGTCACTCTGATTTATATATAATTTTAATGATTAGGAAGATATTTTGTACATTTAAGGAGAAGCTGATGATGTCGGTTGACGGCAATTATAATTGTTGTTGGTTTTGAAAATGGTTTTAGGCTTTTTTCTGTTAGGAAAAGATGGCGGAGGGATCCTCAGAGGAGTGCTTGGCCGCCCAAGGGGGCGGGGCTACAATATATTCTTTGAGCCGCGCCAGCTATCTGCTGATTGGTCAGTAGCGGGGGTGTGACATTATTGACCAATGGCGTGGCGCCCAGGGCGAGCGGGTCGGCGGGCGCCCTCGGCTCGAGGCGGGAAGTGAGCGCCAGAACTTCCCCTGTGGCGTAACCGAGCGGAGGTGCGGTCGAGAGCTCTCTAGCCTGGGAGGTGAAGACCAGGCCATCCATATGTGGCGTCCATCCACAACAGATCACTTAGTCAGCTATGCGACGTCGACATCATGACCTCACAAACCTTCTATAACTAATAATTTAATCAATATCAAAGTAACACTTAATCATCTTTATATCACCATTAGCTTAATCCTATAAATAAATTTAATCTCAAAATAATCGTTTCCAACTAGGAAAAAATAATCAGAAATTCTGCCTTTAGCAACAAGTTTCCAATCAGGAACAGGCAGCCGCTTGGCATCTGGTTGCATAAATATACATTAATCTTAATGTAGGTATCTCCCACAGGCAGTTTGGTTACCTTTGAGATGGAAGCCTTGGAATTCACCTCGTCTTCAGAGGACCTCCAAAATGCATCACCATTTTCTTCATCCATTCCAGCATAAGTTGATGAGTCAATCGTCGGCAATAGAGCCTCTGGTTGTTCTAGATTGGATGGAGGTATTGTGTTTATTGTCTAGTGATGAGCAAGCACGATACTTAATGGTTCTAATTTGGCCTGTGTATCATCTTCATACAGGACCATTTAGCCCGTGTATCATCTTCATACAGGACCATTTAGCCCGTGTATCACCTTCATACAGGACCATTTAGCCCGTGTATCATCTTCATACAGGACCATTTAGCCCGTGTATCACCTTCATACAGGACCATTTAGCCCGTGTATCACTTTCATACAGGACCATTTAGCCCATGTATCACCTTCATACAGGACCATTTAGCCCGTGTATCACTTTCATACAGGACCATTTTGCCCATGTATCACCTTCATACAGGACCATTTAGCCCGTGTATCACCTTCATACAGGACCATTTAGCCCGTGTATCATCTTCATACAGGACCATTTAGCCCGTGTATCACCTTCATACAGGACCATTTAGCCCGTGTATCATCTTCATACAAGACCATTTAGCCCGTGTATCATCTTCATACAAGACCATTTAGCCCGTGTATCATCTTCATACAGGACCATTTAGCCCGTGTATCATCTTCATACAGGACCATTTAGCCTGTGTATCACCTTCATACAGGACCATTTAGCCCGTGTATCATCTTCATACAGGACCATTTAGCCCGTGTATCATCTTCATACAGGACCATTTAGCCCGTGTATCATCTTCATACAGGACCATTTAGCCTGTGTATCATCTTCATACAGGACCATTTAGCCTGTGTATCACATTCATACAAGACCATTTAGCCCGTGTATCATCTTCATACAGGACCATTTAGCCCGTGTATCATCTTCATACAGGACCATTTAGCCCGTGTATCATCTTCATACAAGACCATTTAGCCCGTGTATCACCTTCATACAAGACCATTTAGCCCGTGTATCATCATCATACAGGACCATTTGGCCCGTGTATCACCTTCACACAAGGCCATTTAGCCCGTGTATCACCTTCACACAAGACCATTTAGCCCGTGTATCACCTTCATACAGGACCATTTAGCCCGTGTATCACCTTCACACAAGACCATTTGGCCCGTGTATCATCTTCACACAAGACCATTTGGCCCGTGTATCATCTTCACACAAGACCATTTGGCCCGTGGATCACCTTCACACAAGACCATTTGGCCCGTGGATCACCTTCACACAAGGCCATTTCTGACATATTTGCTCCAGGTCTTAAGGGCAATATTCTGCTACCTAGAAGTTCTCTATGATCAAATTCAATCATTCTTTTTATGTGATCAAATTGGTTGTTGGTTACTTTAAGTGATACACCCAGTTGGCTGCAGTTAAGTGGTGTTTGTCTTGACCAATCATCACACTGTTGTTGACTGGCCTTGTTAGGTGGCCCTTAAGAGCTGTTAGGTGGCCCTTAAGAGCTGTTAGGTGACCCTTAAGAGCTGTTAGGTGGCCCTTAAGAGCTGTTAGGTGGCCCTTAAGAGCTGTTAGGTGACCCTTAAGAGCTGTTAGGTGGCCCTTAAGAGCTGTTAGGTGGCCCTTAAGAGCTGTTAGGTGGCCCTTAAGAGCTGTTAGGTGGCCCTTAAGAGCTGTTAGGTGGCCCTTAAGAGCTGTTAGGTGGCCCTTAAGAGCTGTTAGGTGGCCCTTAAGAGCTGTTAGGTGGCCCTTAAGAGCTGTTAGGTGACCCTTAAGAGCTGTTAGGTGACCCTTAAGAGCTGTTAGGTGACCCTTAAGAGCTGTTAGGTGGCCCTTAAGAGCTGTTAGGTGGCCCTTAAGAGCTGTTAGGTGACCCTTAAGAGCTGTTAGGTGGCCGCTAAGAGCTGTTAGGTGGCCCTTAAGAGCTGTTAGGTGGCCCTTAAGAGCTGTTAGGTGACCCTTAAGAGCTGTTAGGTGACCCTTAAGAGCTGTTAGGGGGCCATTTTGTACACTTCTACACTTGTCAACTACACCTGGTAACTGTCACAACTACACCTGGTAACTGTCACAACTACACCTGGTAACTACTCACAACTACACCTGGTAACTGTCACAACTACACCTGGTAACTGTCACAACTACACCTGGTAACTGTCACTACTACACCTGGTAACTGTCACAACTACACCTGGTAACTGTCACAACTACACCTGGTAACTGTGACAACTACACCTGGTAACTGTGACAACTACACCTGGTTACTGTCACACCTACACCTGGTAACTGTCACACCTACACCTGGTAACTGACAAAACTACACCTGGTAACTACTCACAACTACACCTGGTAACTGTCACAACTACACCTGGTAACTACTCACAACTACACCTGGTAACTGTCACAACTACACCTGGTAACTACTCACAACTACACCTGGTAACTACTCACAACTACACCTGGTAACTGTCACAACTACACCTGGTAACTACTCACAACTACACCTGGTAACTGTCACAACTACACCTGGTAACTACTCACAACTACACCTGGTAACTGTCACAACTACACCTGGTAACTGTGACAACTGCACCTGGTAACTGTGACAACTACACCTGGTAACTGTCACACCTACACCTGGTAACTACTCACACCTACACCTGGTAACTGTCACAACTATACCTGGTAACTGTCACAACTACACCTGGTAACTACTCACACCTACACCTGGTAACTGTCACAACTACACCTGGTAACTGTCACAACTACACCTGGTAACTACTCACAACTACACCTGGTAACTGTCACACCTACACCTGGTAACTACTCACACCTACACCTGGTAACTGTCACAACTACACCTGGTAACTGTGACAACTACACCTGGTAACTGTCACACCTACACCTGGTAACTGTCACAACTACACCTGGTAACTGTCACACCTACACCTGGTAACTACTCACACCTACACCTGGTAACTGTCACAACTACACCTGGTAACTGTCACACCTACACCTGGTAACTGTCACAACTACACCTGGTAACTGTCACACCTACACCTGGTAACTGTGACAACTACACCTGGTAACTGTGACAACTACACCTGGTAACTACTCACACCTACACCTGGTAACTGTCACAACTACACCTGGTAACTACTCACACCTACACCTGGTAACTACTCACACCTACACCTGGTAACTGTCACACCTACACCTGGTAACTGTCACACCTACACCTGGTAACTACTCACACCTACACCTGGTAACTGTCACACCTACACCTGGTAACTACTCACACCTACACCTGGTAACTGTCACACCTACACCTGGTAATTGTCACAACTACACCTGGTAACTACTCACACCTACACCTGGTAACTGTCACACCTACACCTGGTAACTACTCACACCTACACCTGGTAACTGTCACACCTACACCTGGTAACTGTCACACCTACACCTGGTAACTACTCACAACTACACCTGGTAACTGTGACAACTACACCTGGTAACTGTCACACCTACACCTGGTAACTACTCACAACTACACCTGGTAGCTGTGACAACTACACCTGGTAACTGTGACAACTACACCTGGTAATTGTCACAACTACACCTGGTAACTGTCACAACTACACCTGGTAACTGTGACAACTACACCTGGTAACTGTGACAACTACACCTGGTAATTGTCACAACTACACCTGGTAACTGTGACAACTACACCTGGTAACTGTGACAACTACACCTGGTAACTGTGACAACTACACCTGGTAACTGTCACAACTACACCTGGTAACTGTCACAACTACACCTGGTAACTGTGACAACTACACCTGGTAACTGTGACAACTACACCTGGTAACTGTCACAACTACACCTGGTAACTGTGACAACTACACCTGGTAACTGTGACAACTACACCTGGTAACTGTGACAACTACACCTGGTAACTACTCACAACTACACCTGGTAACTGTGACAACTACACCTGGTAACTGTGACAACTACACCTGGTAACTGTGACAACTACACCTGGTAACTGTGACAACTACACCTGGTAACTACTCACAACTACACCTGGTAACTGTGACAACTACACCTGGTAACTGTCACAACTACACCTGGTAACTGTGACAACTACACCTGGTAACTGTGACAACTACACCTGGTAACTACTCACAACTACACCTGGTAACTGTCACAACTACACCTGGTAACTGTGACAACTACACCTGGTAACTGTGACAACTACACCTGGTAACTACTCACAACTACACCTGGTAACTGTGACAACTACACCTGGTAACTGTCACAACTACACCTGGTAACTGTGACAACTACACCTGGTAACTGTGACAACTACACCTGGTAACTACTCACAACTACACCTGGTAACTGTCACAACTACACCTGGTAACTGTCACAACTACACCTGGTAACTGTCACAACTACACCTGGTAACTGTGACAACTACACCTGGTAACTGTGACAACTACACCTGGTAACTGTGACAACTACACCTGGTAACTACTCACAACTACACCTGGTAACTGTGACAACTACACCTGGTAACTGTCACAACTACACCTGGTAACTGTGACAACTACACCTGGTAACTGTGACAACTACACCTGGTAACTACTCACAACTACACCTGGTAACTGTCACAACTACACCTGGTAACTGTCACAACTACACCTGGTAACTGTCACAACTACACCTGGTAACTGTGACAACTACACCTGGTAACTGTGACAACTACACCTGGTAACTGTGACAACTACACCTGGTAACTGTGACAACTACACCTGGTAACTGTGACAACTACACCTGGTAACTGTCACACCTACACCTGGTAACTGTCACAACTACACCTGGTAACTGTGACAACTACACCTGGTAACTGTGACAACTACACCTGGTAACTACTCACAACTACACCTGGTAACTGTGACAACTACACCTGGTAACTGTCACAACTACACCTGGTAACTGTGACAACTACACCTGGTAACTGTGACAACTACACCTGGTAACTACTCACAACTACACCTGGTAACTGTCACAACTACACCTGGTAACTGTGACAACTACACCTGGTAACTGTCACAACTACACCTGGTAACTGTGACAACTACACCTGGTAACTGTGACAACTACACCTGGTAACTGTGACAACTACACCTGGTAACTGTGACAACTACACCTGGTAACTGTCACAACTACACCTGGTAACTGTCACAACTACTGCTCTTTGGTTACACATGGCGTCAGGCTCAGCTGGTGCAACCTGAATTTACCTGAGGAGCCACCAACACCAGTGGCCTCGACGGGGGCAGGAAGCTGGCGGCTTGTCAAAGGCCCTCTCATTGACCCCTGGTGATTTTTTCCAGTTTTATTTTAAAGCCCAACAGAGTTTTGGCATTTACTGCCTCAGCGGGTAGGCGGTTCCATGGGTTTATAACCTGTATGGGTGAAAAAGCTTCTGTTCTCTATCCACTGCATCTCTTGTTAATCTTTACAGCACGTTGTGGGGCATATTAAAATAAGTTTGTTTACTTCACTGGTTAACTTTGAAAGAACTAAAGATTTTTCTAAAGCTTTTTAATTTTAGAAAAACACTGGAAAAAGAGAGGAAGTAGCTAGGCTGTCATGGCGTCTCGTTGATCAGTTCACTAATAGGGCGACTCCTTTATTAATTTAATTTAATCAGTGATTATTCACCAATATGTTTATTGATTTTAATAAATGACGTAGCATTAACTAACGCAACTTTCTTAAATTATAATCAATACTATAAGATTTGAGTCACAGCTTTAATATATCGCGGGCTGGGACTCGTCAGGTGGACGACCTGAGCCGCCCATGAAGGGCCGTCCACTCTGGGGAGTCCATAAGATATTTACATGAGGCTGTGGATGATTTTTTTTTTCACATGAGCCACACCCCCCTATGTGGACCACACTGTTATGTAGGTAACACCAATAAGTGGGCCACACCTCGTGGGTGACACAACATTAGGAGCCACACCAGCTGACAGCCACACCAGGTGAGATTGAAATCTGCTAGGGGCCATTCCAGTAGAGAGCCACACCAGGTGAAGGCCACACCAGCTGAGAGCCACACCAGCTAGGGATCACGCCAGCTGAGCCACACAAGCAAAGGGGGTCACACTAGCTAGGGGTCCACACCATTTAGGGGGCTAAACCTGCTGAGAGCCACATTAGCAATGGGGGCCACGCCAGCTACAGGGCCACACCATCTAGGAGGCCACGCCAGCTACAGGGCCACACCATCTAGGAGGCCACGCCAGCTACAGGGCCACACCATCTAGGAGGCCACACCAGCTACAGGGCCACACCATCTAGGAGGCCACACCAGCTACAGGGCCACACCATCTAGGAGGCCACACCAGCTGAAGGCCACACCAGCTGAGGGCCACACCAGCTGAAGGCCACACCAGCTGAGGGCCACACCAGCTGAGGGCCACACCAGCTGAGGGCCACACCAGCTGAAGGCCACACCAGCTGAAGGCCACACCAGCTGAAGGCCACACCAGCTGAGGGCCACACCAGCTGAGGGCCACACCAGCTGAAGGCCACACCAGCTGAAGGCCACACCAGCTGAGGGCCACACCAGCTGAGGGCCACACCAGCTGAGGGCCACACCAGCTGAAGGCCACACCAGCTGAAGGCCACACCAGCTGAGGGCCACACCAGCTGAGGGCCACACCAGCTGAGAGCCAAACCAGCTGAAAGCAACACCAGCAAAGGGCCAAACCAGCTGAGAGCCATACCAGCTGAGAGCCACACCAGCTAGGGGCTACACCAGCTGAGAGCTATACAAGCTACGTGCAACACCAGCTGAGAGTCACACCAGCTAGGGGCCACTCCAGCTGAAAGCCACTTCAACTATGGCCACACAACCTAGGGGCCACACCAGCTGAGGGCCACACCGGCTAAGAGCTATACAAGCTACTGGGCACACCAGCTGAGAGCCACACCAGCTGATGGCCACACCAGCTGAGAGCCACACCAGCTGAGAGCCACACCAGCTAGGGATCTCAAAAGCTAGGAGGCCACACCAGGTGAAAGCCACACCTGCTAGGGGCCACACCAGCTTAGAGCCACACCAGCTAGAGGTCACACCGGGTGAGGGCCACACCAGCTAGGGAGCACATAAGCTAGGAGGCCACACCAAATGAGAGCCACACCTTGTAGGGGCCAAACCAGCTGAGAGCCACACCAGCTAGAGACCACACCAGTTGAGAGCCACACCAGCTGAGAGCCACACCTCGCAGCTTGGCGTGTTGACCACGTCGTCAACACGTCAAGGGACCGACAAGAACGAGAGGAGGGGATGAACCAGCCTTGCTTGATCTGATATTTACCCTAAATGAGTCGGATATAAGGGAAGTTAAGTTGGAAGCCCCCTTGGGAATGAGTGATCATAGTGTATTGAGCTTTGAGTACCTGGTTGAGCTAGGAGTTATCACCCCCAAAAAAGAACTGGGAACCAAAGGGCTGGCGTACCGAAAGGGAAACTATGAGGAAATGAATAAATTCCTATGGGATATACACTGGGACACAGAACTCGGAACCAAGTCCGTACAAGACATGATGGACTATGTCACCCAAAAATGTCAGGAGGCTGTAAGCAGGTTTGTCCCAGCCCGACAGGAAAAAACAGAAGCAAAGGAAGAATCCGTGGTTTAATAGGGAATGTATGAAAGCAAAGGAGCTGAACAAAAGGGCATGGAGGAACTTCCGTAATAACAGAACACCAGAAAGTAGAGAGATACCAGAGAACCAGGAACGAGTATGTTAGTGTGAGAAGAGCAGCTGAGAAAAGGTATGAAAATGATATAGCTAATAAAGCCAAGACCGAACCAAAGGTACTACACAGTCACATCAGGAGGAAGACAACAGTGAAGGAACAGGTGATGAAACTTAGGGTGGGCGAGGACAGGTACACAGAGAATGACAAAGAGGTGTGTGAAGAACTCAACAAAAGGTTCCAGGAGGTCTTTACAATAGAACAGGGAGATGTCACGGCGCTAGAAGAGGTGGCAGCAAACCAGGTGACCTTGGATAGGTTCGAAATTACAAGAGATGAGGCCAAGAAGCACCTATTGGAGCTGTATGTGAGAAAAGCTGTTGGGCCGGATGGAATCTCGCCATGGGTATTGAAAGAGTGTGCAGGAGCACTTTGCTTACCACTCTCCATAGTGTATAGTAGGTCACTGGAAACGGGGGACCTACCAGAAATATGGAAGACTGCTAATGTAGTACCGATATATGAAAAGGGTGACAGACAAGAGGCACTGAACTACAGGCCAGTGTCCTTAACTTGTATACCATGCAAGGTGATGGAGAAGATTGTGAGAGAAAACCTAGTAACACATCTGGAGAGAAGAGACTTCGTGACAACCCATCAACATGGGTTTAGGGAGGGTAAATCTTGCCTTACAGGATTGATAGAATTCTACGATCAGGTGACAAAGATTAAACAAGAAAGAGAGGGCTGGGCGGACTGCATTTTTTTGGACTGTCGGAAAGCCTTTGACACAGTACCCCATAAAAGGTTGATGCATAAGCTGGAGAAACAGGCAGGAGTAACTGGTAAGACGCTCTAGTGGATAAGGGAGTACCTAAGCAATAGGAAGCAGAGAGTTACAGTGAGGGGTGAGACCTCAGACTGGCGTGAAGTCACCAGTGGAGTCCCACAGGGCTCTGTGCTTGGACCTATCCTGTTTCTGATATACGTAAATGGTCTCCCAGAGGGTATAAACTCATTCCTCTCAATGTTTGCTGACGACGCCAAAATTATGAGAAGGATTAAGACAGAGGAGGACAGCTTGAGGCTTCAAGAAGACCTGGACAAGCTGCAGGAATGGTCGAACAAATGGTTGTTAGAGTTTAACCCAAGCAAATGTAATGTAATGAAGACAGGGGTAGGAAGCAGGAGACCAGATACAAGGTACCATTTGGGGGATGAAATACTTCAAGAGTCAGAGAGAGAGAAAGACCTGGGGGTTGATATCACGCCAGACCTGTCCCCTGAAGCTCATATCATGAGGATAACAGCAGCAGCATATGCCAGGTTGGCTAACATAAGAACGGCCTTTAGAAATTTGTGTAAGGACTCTTTCAGAACATTATATACCACAAATGTCAGACCAATCCTGGAGTATGCAGCACCAGCATGGAGTCCATATCTAGTCAAGCATAAGACTAAACTGGAAAAGGTTCAAAGGTTTGCCACCAGACTAGTACCCGAGCTGAGAGGTATGAGCTACGAGGGGAGACTACGGGAATTAAACCTCACTTCGTTGGAACACAGAAGAATTAGGGGGGACATGATCACCACATTCAAGATTCTCAAGGGAATCGACAGGGTTGATAAAGACAGGCTGTTTAACACAAGGGGCACACGCACTACGGGACACAGGTGGAAACTGAGTGCTCAAATGAGCCACAGAGATATTAGAAAGAACGTTTTTAGTGTCAGAGTGGTTGACAAATGGAATGCATTAGGAAGTGATGTGGTGGAGGCTGACTCCATACACGGTTTAAAGCGTAGATATGATAGAGCCCAATAGGCTCAGGAACCTGTACACCTGTTGATTGACGGTTGAGAGGCGGGACCAAAGAGCCAGAGCTCAACCCCAGCAAGCACAACTAGGTGAGTACAAATAGGTGAGTACACCAGCTAGGAAGCACATCAGCTGAGGGTCACACCAGCTAATGGCCACATCAGGTGAGAGCCACACCAGCAAGGAGGCCATACCAGGTGAAAGCCACACTAGCAAGGGGGCCACACCATCTGAGAGCCACGCCAGCTGAGAGACACATTAGCAAGGGAGCCACACCATCTACAGGGCCACACCATCTAGTAGGCCACACCAGCTGTAGGCCACACCAGCTGAAAGACACACCAGCTAGGGGGCCACACCAGCTAGGGGGGGCCACATAAGCTACAAGGCCACACCAGCTAGAAGGCCACACCAGCTAAAGGGGCCACAACAGCTGAGAGCCAAACCAGCTGAGAGCCACACCAGATGACAGCCACACCATATGAGAGCCACACCAGATGAGAGCCACACCAGCTATGAGCCACACCAGAAGAGAGCCACACCAGATGAGAGCCACACCAGATGAGAGCCACACCAGATGAGAGCCACTCCAGATGAGAGCCACACCAGAAGGGAGTCACACCAGCTATGAGCCACACCGGATAAGAGCCACACCAGATGAGAGCAACACCAGCTTAGAGCCACACCAGCTATGAGCCACACCAGATAAGAGCCACACCAGATGAATGCCATACCAGATGAGAGCCACACCAGCTATGAGCCACACCAGATGAGAGCAACACCAGATGAGAACCACACCAGATGAGAACCACACCAGCAAAGCGCCACACCAGCTGAGAGCCACACCAGCTGGTGGCCACACCAACTGAGAGCCACACCAGCTGGGAGCCACACCAGATGAGAGCCACACCAGCTATGAGCCACACCAGATGAGAGCCACACCAGCTAAGGGCCACACCAGCTGAGAGCCCCACGAGCTGAAAGCCACATCAGCTAGGGGCCACACCAGTTGAGAGCCCCACCAGCTGAAAGCCACACCTGCTAGGGGCCACACCAGCTAGGGGCCACACCAGCTAGGGGCCACACCAGCTGAGAGCCCTACCAGCTGAGAGCCACACCAGCTGAGAGCCACACCAGCTAGGGTCCACACCAGCTGAGGGCCACACCAGCTCAGAGTAACACCAGCTGAGAGCCACACCAGCTAGGGGCCACACCAACTGAGAGTGGCCCCCTAGCTACACAAACTAGGGGGACACACCAGCTGAGGGCCACACCAGCTGAGAGACACACCATCTGAGAGCCACATCTGCTGAGAGCCACACCAGATGAGAGCCACATCTGCTGAGAGCCACACCAGCTGAGAGCCACACCAGCTGGGAGCCACACCAGCTGAGAACCACACCAGCTAGAGGGCTACACCAGCTAGGGGGTCACACCAGGTGAAGGCCACACCAGCTAAGAAACACATCAGCTGAGGGCCACACCATCTGAAAGCCACACCAGGTGAGAGCCACACCAACTAGGGGCACACCAGCTGAGAGCCACACTAGGCGCCGGAAAACCTAGCTGAGGGCCACACCAGCTCAGAGTAACACCAGCTGAGAGCCACACCAGCTAGGGGTCACGCCAGCTGAGCCACACAAGCAAGGGGGCCACACCAGTTAGGGGGCCAAACCAGCTAGGAGACACATTAACAAGAGGCCACACCAGCTACAGGGCCACGCCATCCAGGAGGCCACACCAGCTGTAGGCCACACCAGGTGAAAGACACACCAGCCAAAACACACCAGCTAGGGGGCCACACCAGCTAGGGGGGCCACGCAAGCTACAAGGCCACACCAGCTAGGAGGCCACTCCAGCTAAGCAGGGCCACAACAGCTGAGAGCCACACCAGATGAGGGCCACACCAGATGAGAGGCACACCAGCTATGAGCCACACCAGCTGAGAGCAACACCAGCTGAGAGCCACACGAGCAAAGCCCCATACCAGCTGAGAGCCACACCAGCTGAGAGCCACACCAGCTGGGGGCCACACCAACAATGAGCCACACCAGCTGGGGGCCACACCAGCTGACAGCCACACCAGGTAGGAGCCACACCAGCTGAGAGCCATACAAGCTGATGGACACATCAGCTGAAAGGTACACCAGGTTGGGGCCACACCAGATGAGAGCCACACCAGCCGAGAGCCACACAAGATGAGAGCCACACCAGCTGGGGGCCAGCCAAGCTGAGAGCCACACCAGTGGTGGCCACATTAGCTGAGAGCGACACCAGATGAGAGGGACACCAGCTAGGGCCACACCAGCTAGGGGCCGCACCAGTTGAGGGCCACACAAGCTGAGGGCCACACCAGCTGAGAGCCACACCAGCTAGGGGGCCACAGCAGCTGAAAGCGACACCAGCTGAAAGCCTCTCCAACTAGGGTCACACCAGTTGAGAGCCACACCAGCTGAGAGTCACATTAGCTATGGCCACACCAGCTAGGGGCCACACCAGCTACGAGCCAAACCAGCTAGGGGACACACCAGCTGAGAGTCACACCAGCTAGGGCCACACTAGCTAGGGGCCACACTAGTTAGGGGCCACACCAGCTGAGGGCCACACTAGCTGAGGGCCACACCAGCTGAGAGCCACACCAGCTAGGGGCCACAGCAGCTGAGGGCCATATCAGCTAAGAGCCACACCAGCTGAGAGCCACTCCAACTGGGGTCACATAACCTAGGGGCCACATCAGCTGAGGGCCACACCAGCTGAGTGCCACACCAGCGGAGAGCCACAATAGCTAGGGCCACACACGCTAGGGGTCACACCAGCTGAGGGCCACACCAGCTGAGAGCCACTCCAGCTGAGAGCAACACCAGCTAGGGGCCACACCAGCTGAGAGCCACACCATCTGAGAGCCACATCTGCTGAGAGCCACACCATATGAGAGCCACACCATATGTGAGCCACACGATATGAGAGCCAGACTAGCTGAGAGCAACACCAGATGAGAGCCACATCTGCTGAGAGCCACACCAGCTGAGAGTCACACAAGATGAGAGTTACACCAGCTGTGAGCAACACCAGTTGCGAGCCACACCAGCTAGGGGGTCACACCAGGTGAGGGCCACACCATCTAGGAAGCACATCAGCCGAGACCCACACCAGCTGAAAGCCACACCAGCTAGGGGGGCCACACCATCTGAGAGCCACACCAGCTAGGGGGGCCACACCATCTGAGAGCCACACCAGCTAGGGGGCCACACCATCTGAGAGCCACACCAGCTAGGGGGCCACACCATCTGAGAGCCACACCAGCTAGGGGTCACGCCAGCTGAGGGCCACAGCAACTGGAGGCCCAGACACCAGAAGAGAGCCACCCCAGCTGAGATCCAAATCTACTAGGGGCCACCCCAGCTGAGATCCAACTCTACTACGGGCCACACCAGCTGAGAGCCATTCCAGACGAGGGCCATCCCAGCTGAGAGCCACACCAGCTAGGGGTCACGCTGGCTGAGTCACACAAGGAAGGGGGCCACACCAGTTAGGGGGCCAAACCAGCTAGGAGACACATTAGCAAGGGGGCCACACCAGCTACAGGGCTACACCATCTAGGAGGCCACACCAGCTGTAGGCCATACTAGCAGAAAGACACACCAGCTGAAAAACACACAAGCTGTGGAGCCACACCAGCTGTGGGGCCACACCAGCTGTGGGCCACACCAGCTGAAAGACACACCAGCTAGTGGGCCACACCAGCTAGGGGGCCACAAAAGCTACAAGGCCACACCAGGTAGGAGGCCACACCAGCTAAGGGGGGCCACAACATCTGAGAGCCAAACCAGCTGAGAGCCACACCAGATGAGAGCCACACCAGATGAGAGCCACACCAGATGAGAGCCACACCAGATGAGAGCCACACCAGATGAGAGCCGCACCAGCAATGAGCCACACCAGATGAGAGCCACACCAGATGAGAGCCACACCAGCTGGTGGCCCACACCAGCTGAGAGTCACACCAGCTGAGAGCTACACCAGCTGGGGGCCACACCAACAATGGGCCAAACTAGGAATTGCAAAACTAGGAAACAGGATTGGTTCAACAGAAATTGCAAGAGGGCCAGAGACCAAAAGACACAAAAATGGAATCAATACAGGAAGAGGCCGAACCCCCAAACATACCAGCGATACAAAGATGCGAGAAACAACTACACGGCAGTGAGGAGAGAGAGGCAGAAAGAAATTTTGAAAAGAGATTGCAGACAAATGTAAAACAGAACCAAATCTATTCTACAAATTCATAAACAATAAATTGCAGGTAAAGGATAATATTCAGAGGTTGAAAATGGGAAATAGATTCACGGAAAATGAAAAGGAAATGTGTGAAACATTAAACGAAAAGTTCCAAATTGTGTTTGTACAAAAGCAAATCTTCAGGGAACCAGACACGATAAGAATTCCAGAGAACAACATAGAGCACATAGAGGTGTCTAGAGACGAAGTGGAAAAAATGCTCAAGGAGCTAAATAAGAACAAGGCAGTTGGTCCAGATGGAGTTTCACCATGGGTTCTGAGAGAATGTGCACCTGAGCTCAGCATTCCACTTCAACTGATTTTTCATGCATCCCTGTTTACAGGAGTTTTAGCTGATGTGTGGAAAAAGGCTAACATAGTTCCAATCTACAAAAGTGGAAGCATGGAAGACCCCCTTAATTATAGACCGGTATCATTGACAAGTGTAATAGTCAAAATATTGGAAAAAATAATTAAAACTAAATAGGTAGAAGACCTGGAGAGAAATTATATAATATCAGACAGACAGTATGGTTTTCGATCTGGAAGATCCTGTGTATCGAATTTACTCAGTTTCTATGATCGAGCCACAGAGATATTACAGGAAAGAGATGGTTGGGTTGACTGCATCTATCTGGACCTAAAAAAGGCTTTCGACAGAGTTCCACATAAGAGGTTGTTCTGGAAACTGGAAAATATTGGAGGGGTGACAGGTAAGCTTCTAACATGGATGAAAAATTTTCTGACTGATAGAAAAATGAGGGCAGTGATCAGAGGCAATGTATCGGACTGGAGAAATGTCACAAGTGGAGTACCACAGGGTTCAGTTCTTGCACCAGTAATGTTTATTGTCTACATAAATGATCTACCAGTTGGTATACAGAATTATATGAACATGTTTGCTGATGATGCTAAGATAATAAGAAGGATAAGAAACTTAGTTGAATGTCATGCCCTTCAAGATGACCTGGACAAAATAAGTATATGGAGCACCACTTGGCAAATGGAATTTAATGTTAATAAATGCCATGTTATGGAATGTGGAATAGGAGAACATAGACCCCACACAACCTATATATCATGTGAGAAATCTTTAAAGAATTCTGATAAAGAAAGAGATATAGGGGTGGTTCTAGATAGAAAACTATTACCTGAGGACCACATAAAGAATATTGTGCGAGGAGCCTATGCCACGCTTTCTAACTTCAGAATTGCTTTTAAATACATGGATGGCGATATACTAAAGAAATTGTTCACGACTTTTGTTAGGCCAAAGCTAGAATATGCAGCAGTTGTGTGGTGCCCATATCTTAAGAAGCACATCATCAAACTGGAAATGGTGCAAAGACATGCTACTAAGTGGCTCCCAGAACTGAAGGGCAAGAGCTACGAGGAGAGGTTAGAGGCATTAAATATGCCAAAACTAGAACACAGAAGAAAAAGAGGTGATATGATCACTACATACAAAATAGTAACAGGAATTGATAAAATCGATAGGGAAGAATTCCTGAGACCTGGAACTTTAAGAACAAGAGGTCATAGATTTAAACTAGCTAAACACAGATGCCGAAGAAATATAAGAAAATTCACTTTCGCAAACAGAGTGGTAGACGGTTGGAACAAGTTAGGTGAGAAGGTGGTGGAGGCCAAGACCGTCAGTAGTTTCAAAGCATTATATGACAAAGAGTGCTGGGAAGACGGGACACCACGAGCGTAGCTCTCATCCTGTAACTACACTTAGGTAATTACACTTAGGTAATTACACCAGCTGAGAGCCACACCAGCAGGGGGCCACACCATCTGAGAGCCACACCAGCTGGTGGCCACATTAGCTGAGAGCGACACCAGCAAGGGCCACACCAGCTGAGGGTCACACCAGTTGAGGGCCACACCAGCTGAGAGCCACACCAGCCGAAAGCCACTCCAACTAGGGCAACACAACCTAGGAGCCACACCAGCTGAGGGCAACACCAGCTAGTGGCCACACCAATTGAGAGCCACACCAGCTGAGAGCCACACCAGCTAGGGGCCACACCAGCTGAGAGCCAAACCAGCTGAGACCCACACCAGCTGGGAGCCACACCAGCTAGGGCCACACCAGCTAGGGGCCACACCAGCTGAGGGCCTCACCAGCTCAGAGCCACATCTGCTCAGAACCACACTAGCTAGGGGCCACACTAGCTGAGAGCTATACAAGCTACGGGCCACACCTGCTGAGAGCGACTCCAGCTGAGGGCCACACCAGCTAGGGGCCACACATGCTAGGGGACACACCAGCTGAGAGCCACTTCAGCCCCGGGCCACACCAGCTGAGAGCGACACCAGCTGAAAGCCACACCAGCTAGGAGCCACACCAGCTGAGAGCCACACCAGGTAAGAGCCAAACCAGCTGAGATCCACACCAGCAATGAGCCACACCAACTGAGAGCCACACCAGACGAGAGTCACACCAGCAAATGGCCACACCAGCTGGGGGCCACACCAGCTGAGAGTCAAACCAGCTGGTGGCCACACCAGCTGAGAGCAACACCAGCAAAGAGCTACACTTGCTGGGGGCCGCAGCAGCTGAGAGCCAAACCAACTGGTGGCCACACCAACTGGTGGCCACACCAGCTGAGAGCCACACCTGCTGTGGGTAACACCAGCAATGGGCCACACCAGCTGGGGCCACACCAGCTGAGAACCACACAAGCTAGGGGCTATATCAGCTGATAGCGACACCACTGAGAGCTGAAAGGCACAACAGATGACACCCGTACCAGATGAGAGCCACACCAGCTAAGGGCTACGTGAGCTGAGAGCCACACTAGCTGAGAGTCATACAAGCTGGGGTCCACACCAGCTGAGAGCCACACCAGCTGGTGGCCACATTAGCTGAGAGGGACACCAGCTGACAGTCATTCCAGCTAGGGGACACCTGCTGAGGGTCATACCATCTGAGGGCCACACCAGCTGAGAGCCACACCAGCTGAGAGCCATTCCAGCTAGGGCCACACCAGCTGAGAGCCACACCAGCTGTGCCACATCAGCTAGGGGCCACAACAGCTGAGAGCCTTTCAGCAGATGTGGCTGAGAGCCACATCTGCTGAGAGCCACACCAGCCGAGAGCCACACCAGATGAGAGTTACACAAGCTAAGAGCCACACCAGCTAGAAGGCAAAACCAGCTGCGAGCCACACCAGGTAGGGGCCACACCAGCTGAAAGCCACACCAGCTGAGAGCCACATCTGCTGAGAGCCACACCAGCTGAGAGCCACACCTGCTAGGAGGCAACACCAGCTGCGAGCCACACCAGCTAGAGGGCCACACCAGTTAGGAAGCACATCAGCTGAGGACTACACCAGCTGAAAGCCACACCAGCTAGGGGGCCACACCAGGTGAGAGCCACACCAGCCAGGAGGCAACACGTGGTGAGAGCCACACCAGCTAGGGGGCCACACCATCTGAGAGCCACACCAGCTAGGGGTCACGCCAGCTGAGGGCCACAGCAGCTGACAGCCACACCAACTAGAGGCCTACATACGAGCGGAGAGCCACACCAGCTGAGATCCAAATCTGCTAGGGGCCACACCAGCTGAGAGCCACACCAGGCGAGGGCCATCCCAGCTGAGAACCACACCAGGAAGGGGTCATGCCAGCTGAGCCACACAAGCAGGGGGGCCACACCAGTTAGGGGGCCAAACCAGCTGAAAGACACATTAGCAAGAGGGCCACACCAGCTACAGGGCCACACCATCTAGGAGGCCACACCAGCTGTAGGCCACACCAGCTGAAAGACACACCAGCTAGTGGGCCACAAAAGCTGAAAACACACCAGCTGTGGGTCACACCAGCTGTGGGGCCACACCAGCTGTGGCCACACCAGCTGTGGGGCCACATCAGCTGTGGGGTCACACCAGCTAGGGGGCCACACAAGTTACAAGGCCACACCAGCTAGGACGCCACACCAGCTAAGGGGGGGCACAGCAGATAAGAGCCAAACCAACTGAGAGCCACACTAGATGAGAGCCACACTAGATGAGAGCCACACTAGATGAGAGCTACACCAGATGAGAGCCACACCAGATGAGAGCCACATCAGATGCAAGCCACACCAGATGAGAGCCACACCAGCTATGAGCCACGTCAGCTGAGAGCCACACCAGCTGAGAGCCACACCAGCTGGGGACCACACCAGCAATGGGCCACACCAGCTGTGGGCCACACCAGCTGAGGGCACACCAGCTAGTGGCCACACCAGTTGAGAGACTTACCAGCTGAGAGCCACACTAGCTGAGAGCCACACCAGCTAGGGACCACACCAGCTAAGAGCCACACCAGCTGAGGGCCACACCAGCTGAGAACCACACCAGCTAGGGACCACACCAGCTGAGAGCTATACAAGCTACGGGCCACACCAGCTGAGAGCCACACCAGCTAGGGGCCACACCAGCTAGGGGCCACACCAGCTGAGAGTCACACCCGCTGAGATCCACACCACCTAAGAGCCACCCCACCTGAGAGCCACACCACCTATGAGCCAAACCAGCTGAGAGCCACACCAGCTATGAGCCACACCAGCTGAGAGCCACATCAGTTGAGAGTCACACCAGCAATGAGCCACACCATCTGAGAGCCACTCCAGATGAGAGCCACACCAGCAAAGGGCCACACCAGCTGAGGGCCACACTAGCTGAGAGCCATACAAGCTGGTGGCCTCACCAGCTTAGAGCCACACCAGATGGGGGCCACACCAGCTTAGAGCCACACCAGCAAAGAGCCACACCAGATGGGGGCCACGCCAGCTGGTGGCCACACCAGCATTGGGCCACACCAGCTAGGGGCTACATCAGCTGAGAGCGACACCTGCTGAAGCCCACACCAGATGACAGCCAAACCAGATGAGAGCCACACCAGCAAAGGGCCACACCAGCTGGGGGCCACACTAGCTTAGAGCTATACAAGCTGGTGGCCACACCAGCTTAGAGCCACACCAGCAAAGAGCCACACCAGATGGGGGCCACACCAGTTTAGAGATACACCAGCAAAGAGCCACACCAGATGGGGGCCACACCAGCTGGTGGCCACACCTGCAATGGGCCACACCAGCTAGGGGCTACATCAGCTGAGAGCGACACCAGCTGAGGCCCACACCAGATGACAGCCAAAGCAGATGAGAGCCACTCCAGCTAGAGGCCACACCAGCTGGTGTCCACATTAGCTGAGAGGGACACCAGCTGACAGCCATACCAGCTAGGGGCCTCACCAGCTGAGAGCCACACCAGCTAGGGTCACACCAGCTAGGGGCCACACCAGCTGAGAGCTACACCAGCTGAGAGCCACATCTGCTGAGAGCCACACCAGCTGAGAGCCACACCAGCTGCGAGCCACATCTGCAGAGAGCCACACCAGCCGAGAGCCACTCCAGATGAGAGTTACACAAGCTGTGAGCCACACCAGCTGAGAGCCACATCAGCTGAGAGCAACACCAGCTTGGAAGCCACAGCAGCGAGGGGACCACACTAGCTGAGAGCCACACCAGCTGAAAGCCACACCTGCTAAGGGCCTCACCAGCTGAGAGCCACACCAGTTAGGGGCCACACCAGCTTAGAGCCACACCAGCTAGAGGTCACACCAGCTAAGGAGCACAAAAGTTAGGGGGGTCACACCAGATGAGAGCCACACTAGCTAGGGGTCACCCCAGCTGTTAGCCACTCCTGCTAGGAGCCTCACCAGCTGAGAGCCACACCAGTTAGGGGCTACACCAGCTTAGAGCCACACGAGCTAGAGGTCACACCAGGTGAGGGCCACACCAGCTAGGGAGCACAAAAGCTAGGGGGCCACACCAAATGAGAGCCAAACCTTGTAGGGGCCAAACCAGCTAGAGACCACACCAGTTGACCAACAACATTCAATGGGAAAATGTTCTAAGAAATAAAAATCCTACACAAGGAATGGAGAAACTGACTTCTGAAACATATGAAGTCTGTCTGAAACATGTTCCTTTGAGGAAAGCCAGAAAAAGGTCCAATGTTGAAAGAGAACGCAGACGACATTACAAAAGGAGGAAGAAATTAACGGAAATGCTTAAGCAGACACGACTCTCCATACAAAGAAGAAATAATTTAAACAGGGATATTGAAGAAATCGAACAGAGACTGAAGCATTCCTATCAGACTGAAGAAAGGCAACTAGAACAGAAAGCAATTCAAGAAATAAAGAATAACCCAAAATATTTCTTCACATATGCTAAATCAAAAGCGAAAACCACTGCCAGTATTGGTCCTATTCGTATGAGTGAAGGTTCATACACTGAGGATGACAAAGACATTAGTGATATCCTTAACAAGCAGTATGAGGACATGTTTAGCACTCCGATACTCAGCATGAAAGTGGAAGATTCGGACAATTTCTTTATGAATGATACTCAAACACCTGTAAATATAACTGATATCAACACGAGCGTGGCAGATTTTGAAAGAGAAATTGACAATATGCCCATGTACTCAGCCAGACTCATGGAATTAAATATTTATAAAGAAATGCAAAGTGCCGGTAGCACAGGCACTCAGTATAGTGAGGAGGAAGAGCTTGGACACGGGGGAGATACCAGATGCGTTTAAAGCAGCAGACATTGCCCCTCTACACAAGCGAGGGAGCAAAGCACTGGCAAAGAATTATAGACCAGTTGCACTAACGTCGCACATAATAAAAGTATTTGAGAGAGTGATCAGGAGTCAGGTCACTAGATTCATGGAAACCAATGACCTCCACAATCCAGGCCAACATGGATTTAGAGCAGGAAGATCATGCCTCTCACAGCTACTTGACCACTATGACAAAATCACTGAGGCATTAGAGGAAAAACATAATGCAGATGTCGTATACACAGATTTTGCTAAGGCATTCGACAAATGTGACCATGGAGTGATTGCACACAAAATGAGGTCAATAGATATAACTGGTAAAGTAGAACGCTGGATACTCAATTCCCTGTCGAACAGAACGCAAAGAGTAACAGTCAATCAAGTAAAATCGAGTCCGGGCGCAGTTAAAAGCTCTGTACCTCAAGGTACAGTCCTTGCACCGCTGCTGTTCCTTATTCTCATATCAGATATAGACAAAAACACAAGTTTCACCTTCGTGTCATCCTTTGCAGATGATACAAAAATCAGCATGAAAATTACCTCTGCTGAAGACATTGATAAACTACAAACAGATATTAACAAAGTTTTCGATTGGGCAGCAGAAAATAACATGATGTTTAACGGTGATAAATTCCAGGTACTCAGATACGGCAAAAATGAGGATCTGAAACATAATACAGGGTACAAAACAGAATCGAATCTGCCCATAGTAGGAAAACAGCATGTCAAGGATTTGGGAATAATGATGTCCGACGACCTAACGTTTAGGGAGCATAACCAAGCAAGTATTGCGTCAACCAGAAAAATGATAGGATGGATTACGAGAACCTTCAAGTCCAGAGATCCCATCACAATGGTTGTACTCTTCCAATCACTTGTGTTGTCCCGTCTTGAGTACTGCTCAGTACTCACTTCCCCCTTCAGAGCAGGAGAGATTGCTGAAATAGAGGGAATACAGAGCACATATACGGCACGCATAGACGCGATAAAACACCTAAATTATTGGGATCGTCTCAAAGCTCTCCAAATGCACTCGCTAGAAAGGAGACGAGAGAGATACCAAATAATATACACATGGAAAATACTGGAGGGACAGGTCCCAAATCTACACAGTAAAATAACAACGTACTGTAGTGAACGACATGGAAGCAAATGCAGAATAGAACCAGTGAAGAGCAGAGGTGCCATAGGCACAATCAGAGAACACTGTATGAACATGAGAGGTCCACGGTTGTTCAACGTCCTACCAGCGAGCATAAGAAATATTACAGGAACAACCGTGGACATCTTCAAGAGGAAACTAGATTGTTTCCTTCAAGGAGTGCCGGACCAACCGGGCTGTGGTGGGTATGTGGGCCTGCGGGCCGCTCCAAGCAACAGCCTGGTGGACCAAACTCTCACAAGTCTAGTCTGGCCTCGGGCCGGGCTTGGGGAGTAGAAGAACTCCCAGAACCCCATCAACCATGTATCAACCACTTGAGAGCCATACCAGCTGAGAGTCACACCAGCTGGGAGCCACACCAGCTGAGAGCCACACCAGCTGGGAGCCACACCAGCTGGGAGCCACACCAGCTGAGAGCCACACCAGCTGGGAGCCACACCCGCTGAGAGCCACACCAGCTGAGAGCCACACCAGCTGGGAGCCACACCAGCTGAGAGCCACACCAGCTGGGAGCCACACCAGCTGAGAACCACACCAGCTGGGAGCCACACCCGCTGGGAGCCACACCAGCTGGGAGCCACACCAGCTGGGAGCCACACCAGCTGAGAACCACACCAGCTGAGAGCCACACCAGCTGAGAGCCACACCAGCTGAGAGCCACACCAGCTGAGAGCCACACCCGGGGCGCCAGGTGGGGCTGCTATCCAGCGGGGCGAGTCAGTTGGTCCTGGACAGTGAGAGCGGGCGGACGTGTCGCTGCGGTAGTGTGCGCAGCTCAGTAGCGGCTCTCAGTACACCCGTGTGTAGTACACCCCGTGTGCGTCCCGTGTGTACCGTGTGCGTCCCGTGTGTACCGTGTGTGTCCGTGTGTGTGTGTGTGCCGGCGGGCCGCCATCAGCACGGAGCTGTGACCTCACACTTGCAGCGTGACCTGTCGCCGGACTCTAGGATGAGGTAGGTGGACACTGATGAGTGAGGGATGGGTAAGTGTGAGTGTGGCCCTTGAGTGTGAGTGTGAGTGTGAGTGTGAGTATGTGAGTGTGGCCGGGCCCGGGGCTCTCCACCCCTCAGCGGCCCTCAGTCTGGGTTCAATACTTGAGAGTGTTCACAGGTGTTACTCTCCTCAGTACGTTAACTGTGTACTGTGCTCCTCTCTCTCCCCTCAGCACGTTAACTGTGTACTGTGCTCCTCTCTCTCCCCTCAGTACGTTAACTGTGTACTGTGCTCCTCTCTCTCCCCTCAGCACGTCTACTGTGTACTGTGCTCCTCTCTCTCCCCTCAGTACGTCTACTGTGTACTGTGCTCCTCTCTCTCCCCTCAGTACGTCTACTGTGTACTGTTCTCCTCTCTCTCCCCTCAGTACGTCTACTGTGTACTGTGCTCCTCTCTCTCACCCCTCAGTACGTTAACTGTGTACTGTGCCTCATTCTCTCCCCTCAGTACGTCTACTGTGTACTGTGCTCCTCTCTCTCTCAAACCTCAGTACGTTAACTGTGTACTGTGCCCTCATTCTCTCCCCCTCAGTACGTCTACTGTGTACTGTGCTCTCACTCACCCCCTCAGTACGTTAACTGTGTACTGTGCCCTCACTCTCACCCCTCAGTACGTTAACTGTGTACTGTGCTCTCACTCTCACCCCACAGTACGTCTACTGTGTACTGTGCCGTCACTGTCGCCACCCTCAATACGTCGACTGTGTACTGTGCCCTCACTCTCACCACTTAGTACGTTAACTGTGTACTGTGCTCTCACTCTCACCCTCAATACGTCTACTGTGTACTGTGCCCTCTCACCATTCAGTACGTTCACTGTGTACTGTGCCCCTCATTCTCCCCTTCAGTACATTAACTGTGTACTGTGCTCTCACTCTCACCCCTCAGTACGTTAACTGTGTACTGTGCTCTCACTCTCACCCCTCAGTACGTCTACTGTGTACTGTGCCGTCACTGTCACCACCCTCAGTACGTTAACTGTGTACTGTGCTCTCACTCTTACCCCTCAGTACGTCGAATGTGTACTGTGCCCTCACTGTCACCCCTCTGTACGTTAACTGTGTACTGTGCCCTCACTCACCTCTCAGTACGTTAACTGTGTACTGTGCTCTCACTCTCACCCCTCAGTACGTCTACTGTGTACTGTGCTCTCACTCTCACCCCTCAGTACGTTAACTGTGAACTGTGCCCCTCACTCTCACCCCTCAGTTCGTTAACTGTGTACTGTGCCCCTCACTCTCACCCCTCATAATATTAACTGTGTACTGTGCTCTCACTCTCACCCCTCAGTACGTCTACTGTGTACTGTGTCCTCACTGTCACCCTCAATACGTCTACTGTGTACTGCGAGGGCACTCTCACCCCTCAGTACGTTAACTGTTTACTGTGCTCTCACTGTCACCCCTCAGTACGTTAATTGTGTACTGTGCTCTCACTCTCACCCCTCAGTACGTCTACTGTGTACTGTGCCCCTCACTCTCACCCCTCAGTACGTTAACTGTGTACTGTGCTCTCACTCTCACCCCTCAGTACGTCTACTGTGTACTGTGACTGTGCCCTCTCACCACTCAGTACGTTAACTGTGTACTGTGCCCTCACTCTCACCACTCAGTACGTTAACTGTGTACTGTGCCCTCACTGTCACCACCTTCAATACGTCTACTGTGTACTGTGCCCTTACTGTCACCACTCAGTACGTTAACTGTGTACTGTGCCCTCACTGTCACCCCTCAGTACGTTAACTGTGTACTTTGCCCCTCATTCTCACCCCTCAGTGCCTTAACTGTGTACTGTGACACTCACTCTCACCCCTCAGTACGTTAACTGTGTACTGTGCCCCCTCACTCTCACCCCTCAATACGTTAACTGTGTACTGTGCCCTCACTCTTACCCCTCAGTACGTTAACTGTGTACTTTGCCCCTCACTCTCACCCCTCAGTACGTTAACTGTGTACTGTGCTCCTCACTCTCACCACTCAGAACGTTAACTGTGTACTGTGCCCTCACTCTCACCCCTCAGTACGTCCACTGTGTACTGTGCCATCACTCTCACTCCTCAGTACGTCCACTGTGTACTGTGCCATCACTCTCACCCCTCAGTACGTCCACTGTGTACTGTGCCCTCACTCTCACCCCTCAGTACGTCGACTGTGTACTGTGCTCTCACTCTCACCCTTCAGTACGTTAACTGTGTACTGTGCCCCTCACTCTCACCCGTCAATACGGCTACTGTGTACTGTGAGGGCACTCTCACCCCTCAGTACGTGTACTGTGTACTGTGAGGGCACTCTCACTCCTCAGTACGTGTACTGTGTACTGTGCCCTCACTCTCACCCCTCAGTACGTGTACTGTGTACTGTGAGGGCACTCTCACTCCTCAGTACGTGTACTGTGTACTGTGCCCTCACTCTCACTCCTCAGTACGTCCACTGTGTACTGTGCCCTCACTCTCACCCCTCAGTACGTCTACTGTGTACTGTGTCCCTCGCTGTGTACTTCCCTCGCCCCTTCAGTACTGAGAAAATTACTTCCCTAACAACTTCAAGTACTTAAGGCAGTACTTACTTTGCCTCCCCTCCTTAATGTAATGCAGAGTGTACTTATACTTCCCTCCCCCCCCCCTTCAAGCTCTGAAGGGAGTACTTACATTCTCTCACACCCGCCTTCAAGAGCCAAGGAAAGTACCCTTAGCAGGGAAGTACCGTTCCTTCTCTGCCACGTTACTTCTCAAAGGTCAGGCTGTACGAGCACTGTTTCCCCTTTAAGGGGAATGACACCCCGAGTACTGGCGCGGGTGTAGGGCGACTCACTCCCTCCTACACCCAAGTGTACAGACCTGCACCCTGGCCTGCCTTCTCTGCTCAGGTGATACACTCATGTGCTACACCCAGTGGCTACTGTCCTCTCATGTGCTACACCCAGTGGCTACTGTCCTCTCATGTGCTACACCCAGTGGCTACTGTCCTCTCATGTGCTACACCCAGTGGCTACTGTCCTCTCATGTGCTACACCCAGTGGCTACTGTCCTCTCATGTGCTACACCCAGTGGCTACTGTCCTCTCATGTGCTACACCCAGTGGCTACTGTCCTCTCATGTGCTACACCCAGTGGCTACTGTCCTCTCATGTGCTACACCCAGTGGACACTGTCCTCTCATGTGCTACACCCAGTGGCTACTGTCCTCTCATGTGCTACACCCAGTGGACACTGTCCTCTCATGTGCTACACCCAGTGGCTACTGTCCTCTCATGTGCTACACCCAGTGGCTACTGTCCTCTCATGTGCTTCACCCAGTGGCTACTGTCCTCTCATGTGCTACACCCAGTGGCTACTATCCTCTCATGTGCTACACCCAGTGGCTACTGTCCTCTCATGTGCTACACCCAGTGGCTACTGTCCTCTCATGTGCTACACCCAGTGGCTACTGTCCCCTCATGTGCTTCACCCAGTGGCTACTGTCCTCTCATGTGCTACACCCAGTGGCTACTATCCTCTCATGTGCTACACCCAGTGGCTACTGTCCTCTCATGTGCTACACCCAGTGGCTACTGTCCTCTCATGTGCTACACCCAGTGGCTACTGTCCTCTCATGTGCTACACCCAGTGGCTACTGTCCTCTCATGTGCTTCACCCAGTGGCTACTGTCCTCTCATGTGCTACACCCAGTGGCTACTATCCTCTCATGTGCTACACCCTGTGGCTACTGTCCTCTCATGTGCTACACCCAGTGGCTACTGTCCTCTCATGTGCTACACCCAGTGGCTACTGTCCTCTCATGTGCTACACCCAGTGGCTACTGTCCTATCATGTGCTACACCCGGTGGCTACTGTCCTCTCATGTGCTACACCCAGTGGCTACTGTCCTCTCATGTGCTACACCCAGTGGCTACTGTCCTCTCATGTGCTACACCCAGTGGCTACTGTCCTCTCATGTGCTACACCCAGTGGCTACTGTCCTCTCATGTGCTACACCCAGTGGCTACTGTCCTCTCATGTGCTACACCCAGTGGCTACTGTCCTCTCATGTGCTACACCCAGTGGCTACTGTCCTCTCATGTGCTACACCCAGTGGCTACTGTCCTCTCATGTGCTACACCCAGTGGCTACTGTCCTCTCATGTGCTACACCCAGTGGCTACTGTCCTCTCATGTGCTGCACCCAGTGGCTACTGTCCTCTCATGTGCTACACCCAGTGGCTACTGTCCTCTCATGTGCTACACCCAGTGGCTACTGTCCTCTCATGTGCTACACCCAGTGGCCTCTCTTCACGTTCTTAGCTGCTCCGTTATGTGTCGTGCACAGTTAACACTGCTGTACCACGTGTGTCAGGTGCTCACTGAACACTGCTGTACCACGTGTGTCAGGTGCTCACTGAGCACTGCTGTACCACGTGTGTGACGTGCTCACTGAACATTGCTGTACCACGTGTGTCAGGTGCTCACTGAACACTGCTGTACCACGTGTGTCAGGTGCTCACTGAACACTGCTGTACCACGTGTGTCAGGTGCTCACTGAACACTGCTGTACCACGTGTGTCAGGTGCTCACTGAACACTGCTGTACCACGTGTGTCAGGTGCTCACTGAACACTGCTGTACCACGTGTGTCAGGTGCTCACTGAACATTGCTGTACCACGTGTGTCAGGTGCTCACTGAACACTGCTGTACCACGTGTGTCAGGTGCTCACTGAACACTGCTGTACCACGTGTGTCAGGTGCTCACTGAACACTGCTGTACCACGTGTGTGACGTGCTCACTGAACACTGCTGTACCACGTGTGTGACGTGCTCACTGAACATTGCTGTACCACGTGTGTCAGGTGCTCACTGAACACTGCTGTACCACGTGTGTCAGGTGCTCACTGAACATTGCTGTACCACGTGTGTCAGGTGCTCACTGAACACTGCTGTACCACGAGTGTCAGGTGCTTACTGAACACTTCTGTACCACGTGTGTGTCGTGCTCACTGAACACTTCTGTACCACGTGTGTCAGGTGCTCACTGAACACTGCTGTACCACGTGTGTCAGGTGCTCACTGAACACTGCTGTACCACGTGTGTCAGGTGCTCACTGAACACTTCTGTACCACGTGTGTGACGTGCTCACTGAACACTGCTGTGCCACGTGTGTCAGGTGCTCACCGAACACTTCTGTACCACGTGTGTGACGTGCTCACTGAACACTGCTGTACCACGTGTGTCAGGTGCTCACTGAACACTGCTGTACCACGTGTGTCAGGTGCTCACTGAACACTGCTGTACCACGTGTGTCAGGTGCTCACTGAACACTGCTGTACCACGTGTGTCAGGTGCTCACTGAACACTTCTGTACCACGTGTGTGACGTGCTCACTGAACACTGCTGTACCACGTGTGTCAGGTGCTCACTGAACACTTCTGTACCACGTGTGTGACGTGCTCACTGAACACTGCTGTACCACGTGTGTCAGGTGCTCACTGAACACTTCTGTACCACGTGTGTCAGGTGCTCACTGAACACTGCTGTACCACGTGTGTGTCGTGCTCACTGAACATTGCTGTACCACGTGTGTGTCGTGCTCACTGAACACTTCTGTACCACGTGTGTCAGGTGCTCACTGAACACTCATGTACCACGTGTGTCAGGTGCTCACTGAACACTCATGTACCACGTGTGTCAGGTGCTCACTGAACACTGCTGTACCACGTGTGTGACGTGCTCACTGAACACTCATGTACCACGTGTGTCAGGTGCTCACTGAACACTCATGTACCACGTGTGTCAGGTGCTCACTGAACACTCATGTACCACGTGTGTCAGGAGCTCACTGAACACTCATGTACCACGTGTGTCAGGTGCTCACTGAACACTCATGTACCACGTGTGTGACGTGCTCACTGAACACTGATGTACCACGTGTGTCAGGTGCTCACTGAACACTCATGTACCACGTGTGTCAGGTGCTCACTGAACACTCCTGTACCACGTGTGTGACGTGCTCACTGAACACTCCTGTACCACGTGTGTGACGTGCTCACTGAAGACTGCTGTACCACGTGTGTGAGGTGCTCACTGAACACTCATGTACCACGTGTGTGACGTGCTCACTGAACACTTCTGTACCACGTGTGTGACGTGCTCACTGAACACTGCTGTACCACGTGTGTTACGTGCTCACTGAACACTGCTGTACCACGTGTGTCAGGTGCTCACTGAACACTCCTGTACCACGTGTGTGAGGTGCTCACTGAACACTTATGTACCACGTGAGTGAGGTGCTCACTGAACACTCATGTACCACGTGTGTCAGGTGCTCACTGAACACTCATGTACCACGTGTGTCAGGTGCTCACTGAACACTCGTGTACCACGTGTGTCAGGTGCTCACTGAACACTCGTGTACCACGTGTGTCAGGTGCTCACTGAACACTCGTGTACCACGTGTGTCAGGTGCTCACTGAACACTCGTGTACCACGTGAGACAGCGGTCACGGCTTCGTTGAAGTAAACATATATAATGTCGCAATTATTTGTCGCCAACTGCGTGAAATATTCTGGAAAATAATAAAGGAGATGTTAGGGCCCTCAGTAAAGCCTCGTTGTAAAGCCCATATTAACCAATGATTTTAAAGATGTATATGAGTCTACCTTTGCGATTAACGAGTCAGTAAATGTTCCTACAATAGCCATAATTGGACGATAGTTCGACTGTAGTGAGCTATCTCCTTTCTGCCACATAGACGCAACATTTGCAAAGTTCTACGGTTACAGGAGTCAGCTCGGCTGTTCGTTTACTGAATATAGATGAGAATGGGTTGTTAAGTTCTATTAAGATTCCTTAAGTATTCTTGGTATGTACTTCGTCCCACCTCTGGGGACTTGTTAGGTCGTAAGTTTAAAAGTTGTTCACTAACTTTGTGGCTAGTAAACACTAAACTAGCCAACATGTCATTGTCAGCATCTACTAGATTTGTTGAGTTGTTGGCGTAATATCAGCGTGTTCTCTAATAAATACAGAGATAGAGAGAACTTATTTAAAATATTTCTTATTTCTTATTTTTCATATTTCCCATTTCTTTGTTATTTTCAGTTACCACACCTCTCTCATTTTTCTATGGCTCAAATTTTCCCCTAATCTCTGTTTGATAGGTTTGAAAAACTTTAATATATGTCGGCCTTGCTATATGTGTGCTTCATAATGCCCCCTAAGTTTTAAATTTCTTTTTTAATGTTCCTCGCTAGTTTTACTAATTTTTGTCCTTGTTTGACTTTAATTCATTGGATCTTCGTCTATTTCCATTAAGGTTCTTTAGTCCTATCGTCATCCATTTGGAGAAGGGAAGGGAACTCTCGGGGAAAAGCGCTAAGACACTACGACTATAAAGGACTTGGAAGAGATATGAGGATAACGATTAAGAATGGAACGAGGGGAAGGAATGGTCGGGACATTCGAATGGTTGATCCCCTCAACCACTTGGACGGTCGGGGATTGAACGCCGACCTGCATGAAGCGAATTTGTTTTAAACTATATTTGATTCTACGTCATGATGCATAGTGATGTTCCCCATAATTTCTTGTTTTGAGAAAACATTAATTAATTCTAACAAAAGCACCTGTTTCACCATTTCTTGTATTGTTAGTGCACTGTATTATACAGCAGTTAAGGTCAGCATTACCGCAACTAATGTTAGGCCTCGAGGCCTAACTACACACTAAATTTCTGTGTTTCCAAATGCACTCACTAGAAAGAAGACGAGAGAGATATCAAATAATATACACCTGGAAGATACTGGAGGGCCAAGTACCAAATCTACACAGTAAAATAACAACGTACTGGAGTAAACGACGTGGAAGAAAATGTAGAATAGAACCAGTGAAGAGCAGAGGTGCCATAGGCACAATCAGAGAACACTGTATAAACATCAGAGGTCCGCGGTTGTTCAACGTCCTACCAGCAAGCATAAGAAATATTGCCGGAACAACCGTGGACATTTTCAAGAGGAAACTAGATTTATTCCTCCAAGGAGTGCCGGACCAACCGGGCTGTGGTGGGTATGTGGGCCTGCGGGCCGCTCCAAGCAACAGCCTGGTGCACCAAACTCTCACAAGTCGAGCCTGGCCTCGGGCCGGGCTTGGGGAGTAGAAGAACTCCCAGAACCCCATCAACCAGGTACACATTTCGTCCCATACACACTTAATCTTGTATTAAAGTTTCGCTTCTTATATTTAAAATTCATATTATTTGGCTGTCATTCTTTTCAATCAATTCATTCCACATAACTGTTGTGGCTGCCTCCGCTCTGAGTCCGACACCATAATATATTTGTCTCTGATATATCGCTACTCTCCTTCCACGTCTAACCTGTCTGATAGCGTGAAATAATATGTATCCATTAACTTTGCATGCAGATAATAGTTCCTTATTCTGTATAGTCAAAGATGTTTCTGTTAGGAAACTTAAATCTACAGTTTTAGTGTACACAAGTGCAGTGAAATGGCCCGATGTGTTTATGGTTACTCATGAATGCCTCTCCAAGATGAGGACTCCCTGAAGATGCTGTCTTCCTGGGTCTTCTCTTGAGAATGGAAACTCTGCGTCACCTTCTTCAGTTTCTCAGTCCACCATGTCCTCAGAGAAGCACTCAGGTCCTTTACTTGTTATGTGAGACTTGCCTTTACTAGTAGTATAGGGAGCACACGTCCTACTGACTGTTGTTGGTGACCTACTGACTGTTGCTTGTGACCTAGAGACTGTTGTTTGTGACCTACTGACTGTTGTTGGTGACCTACTGACTGTTGCTTGTGACCTAGAGACTGTTGTTTGTGACCTACTGACTGTTGTTGGTGACCTACTGACTGTTACTTGTGACCTACTGACTGTTGCTTGTGACCTACTGACTGTTGCTAGTGACCTACTGACTGTTGCTTGTGACCTACTGACTGTTGCTAGTGACCTACTGACTGTTGCTAGTGACCTACTGACTGTTACTTGTGACCTACTGACTGTTGTTGGTGACCTACTGACTGTTGCTTGTGACCTAGAGACTGTTGTTTGTGACCTACTGACTGTTGTTGGTGACCTACTGACTGTTGCTTGTGACCTAGAGACTGTTGTTTGTGACCTACTGACTGTTGTTGGTGACCTACTGACTGTTACTTGTGACCTACTGACTGTTGCTTGTGACCTACTGACTGTTGCTAGTGACCTACTGACTGTTGCTTGTGGCCTACTGACTGTTGCTAGTGACCTACTGACTGTTGCTAGTGACCTACTGACTGTTACTTGTGACCTACTGACTGTTGTTGGTGACCTACTGACTGTTGTTGGTGACCTACTGACTGTTACTTGTGACCTACTGACTGTTGTTGGTGACATACTGACTGTTACTTGTGACCTACTGACTGTTGTTGGTGACCTACTGACTGTTACTTGTGACCTACTGACTGTTGTTGGTGACCTACTGACTGTTACTTGTGACCTACTGACTGTTGTTGGTGACCTACTGACTGTTGTTGGTGACTTACTGACTGTTACTTGTGACCTACTGACTGTTGTTGGTGACCTACTGATTGTTGCTAGTGACCTACTGACTGTTACTTGTGACCTACTGACTGTTGCTAGTGACCTACTGACTGTTGCTAGTGACCTACTGACTGTTGCTTGTGACCTACTGACTGTTGTTTGTGACCTACTGACTGTTGCTAGTGACCTACTGACTGTTGTTGGTGACCTACTGACTGTTGTTGGTGACCTACTGACTGTTACTTGTGACCTACCTAACCTAACTTATCCTGCTTAACCTAACTTTACCTATCCTAACTTAACTTACCTTACCTTACCTATCTTACCACACTTACCTAACTTAACCTAACTTTACCTATCCTAACATAACTTACCTTACCTTACCTATCTTACCTAACTTACCTAACCTAACCTAACTTATCCTGCTTAACCTAACTTACCTACATTACCTAACGTAACCTGCTTAACCTAACTTTACCTATCCTAACTTAACTTACCTTACCTTACCTATCTTACCTAACTTACCTAACTTAACCTAACTTATCCTGCTTAACCTAACTTACCTACATTACCTAACTTAACCTGCTTAACTTAATTTTACCTATCCTAACTTAACTTACCTTACCTTACCTATCTTACCTAACTTACCAAACTTAACCTGCATAACCTAACCTGCTTAACCTAACTTACCTTACCTTACCTATCTTACCTAACTTACCTGACTTAACCTAACTTATCCTGCTTAACCTATCTTACCTACCTTACCTAAATTAACCTAACCTAACTTACCTACCCTACCTAACTTAACCTGCTTAACCTAACTTACATAACTTAACATAACCTAACCTGCTTAACCTAACTTACCTTACCTTACCTATCTTACCTAACTTACCTAACTTAACCTAACTTACCCTGACTCACAAACGGGAATTTCTAAATTCACCTGAAAACCCTGCGCCATATGGAGGAATTTTCCCAATACAAAAATTCATCTGTACGGTGTCATCCACACTACTGCTGGTGACCTACTGACTGTTGCTTGTGACCTACTGACTGTTGCTTGTGACCTACTGACTGTTGCTGGTGACCTACTGACTGTTGCAGGTGACCTACTGACTGTTGCTGGTGACCTACTGACTGTTGCTGGTGACCAGCTGACTGTTGCTGGTGACCTACTGACTGTTGCTTGTGACCTACTGACTGTTGCTAGTGACCTACTGACTGTTGCTTGTGACCAGCTGACTGTTGCTTGTGACCAGCTGACTGTTGCTTGTGACCTACTGACTGTTGCTGGTGACCTACTGACTGTTGCTGGTGACCAGCTGACTGTTGCTGGTGACCTACTGACTGTTGCTGGTGACCAGCTGACTGTTGCTGGTGACCTACTGACTGTTGCTTGTGACCTACTGACTGTTGCTGGTGACCTACTGACTGTTGCTTGTGACCAGCTGACTGTTGCTTGTGACCAGCTGACTGTTGCTTGTGACCTACTGACTGTTGCTGGTGACCTACTGACTGTTGCTTGGGACCTACTGACTGTTGCTTGGGACCTACTGACTGTTGCTGGTGACCTACTGACTGTTGCTGGTGACCAGCTGACTGTTGCTGGTGACCTACTGACTGTTGCTTGTGACCTACTGACTGGTGCTTGTGACCTACTGACTGTTGCTTGTGACCTACTGACTGTTGCTTGTGACCTACTGACTGTTGCTGGTGACCTACTGACTGTTGCTGGTGACCTACTGACTGTTGCTGGTGACCTACTGCCTGTTGCTGGTGACCTACTGACTGTTGCTGGTGACCTACTGACTGTTGCTTGTGACCTACTGACTGTTGCTTGTGACCTACTGACTGTTGCTGGTGACCTACTGACTGTTGCTGGTGACCTACTGACTGTTGCTGGTGACCTACTGACTGTTGCTTGTGACCAGCTGACTGTTGCTTGTGACCTACTGACTGTTGTTTGTGACCTAATGACTGTTGCTGGTGACCTACTGACTGTTGCTGGTGACCTACTGACTGTAGCTGGTGACCTACTGACTGTTGCTGGTGACCTACTGACTGTTGCTTGTGACCAGCTGACTGTTGCTTGGGACCTACTGACTGTTGCTTGTGACCTACTGACTGTTGCTGGTGACCTACTGACTGTTGCTGGTGACCTACTGACTGTTGCTGGTGACCAGCTGACTGTTGCTTGTGACCAGCTGACTGTTGCTTGGGACCTACTGACTGTTGCTTGTGACTTACTGACTGTTGCTTGTGACCTACTGACTGTTGCTTGTGACCTACTGACTGTTGCTTGTGACCTACTGACTGTTGTTTGTGACCAGCTGACTGTTGCTGGTGACCTACTGACTGTTGCTTGTGACCTACTGACTGTTGCTTGTGACCAGCTGACTGTTGCTTGGGACCTACAACTGTTGCTTGTGACCTACTGACTGTTGCTGGTGACCAGCTGACTGTTGCTTGTGACCTACTGACTGTTGCTTGTGACCAGCTGACTGTTGCTTGTGACCAGCTGACTGTTGCTTGTGACCTACTGACTGTTGCTTGTGACCTACTGACTGTTGTTTGTGACCAGCTGACTGTTGCTTGTGACCAGCTGACTGTTGCTTGTGACCTACTGACTGTTGCTTGTGACCTACTGACTGTTATTTGTGACCTACTGACTGTTGCTGGTGACTTACTGACTGTTGTTTGTGACCTAATGACTGTTGCTTGTGACCTACTGACTTGTTTGTGACCTACTGTCTTTTGTTTGTGACCTATTGACTGTTGCTCATGACCAACTGACTGTTACTTGTGATCTACTGACTGTTGCTTGTGACCTACTGACTGTTATTTGTGACCTACTGACTGTTGCTGGTGACTTACTAACTGTTGTTTGTCACCTAATGACTGTTGCTTGTGACCTACTGACTTGTTTGTGACCTACTGTCTTTTGTTTGTGACCTATTGACTGTTGCTCATGACCAACTGACTGTTACTTGTGATCTACTGACTGTTGCTCATGACCTACTGACTGTTGCTCATGACCTACTGATTGTTGCTTGTGAACTACTGACAGTTGCTTGTGACCTACTGACTGTTCTTTGTGACCTACTGACTGTTGCTTGAGACCAGCTGACTATTCTTTGTGACCTACTGACTGTTGTTTGTGACCTACTGACTGTTGTTTGTGACCTACTGACTGTTGCTTGTGACCAGCTGACTGTTGTTTGTGACCTACTGACTGTTTCTTGTGACCTACTGACTGTTGTTTGTGACCTACTGACTGTTGCTTGTGACCTACTGACTGTTGCTTGTGACCTACTGACTGTTGTTTGTGACATACTGACTGTTGCTTGTGATCTACTGACTGTTGTTTGTGACCTACTGACTGTTGTTTGTGACCTACTGACTGTTGTTGGTGACCTACTGACTGTTACTTGTGACCTACTGACTGTTGCTTGTGACCTACTGACTGTTGCTAGTGACCTACTGACTGTTGCTTGTGACCTACTGACTGTTGCTAGTGACCTACTGACTGTTGCTAGTGACCTACTGACTGTTACTTGTGACCTACTGACTGTTGTTGGTGACCTACTGACTGTTGCTTGTGACCTAGAGACTGTTGTTTGTGACCTACTGACTGTTGTTGGTGACCTACTGACTGTTGCTTGTGACCTAGAGACTGTTGTTTGTGACCTACTGACTGTTGTTGGTGACCTACTGACTGTTACTTGTGACCTACTGACTGTTGCTTGTGACCTACTGACTGTTGCTAGTGACCTACTGACTGTTGCTTGTGACCTACTGACTGTTGCTAGTGACCTACTGACTGTTGCTAGTGACCTACTGACTGTTACTTGTGACCTACTGACTGTTGTTGGTGACCTACTGACTGTTGTTGGTGACCTACTGACTGTTACTTGTGACCTACTGACTGTTGTTGGTGACATACTGACTGTTACTTGTGACCTACTGACTGTTGTTGGTGACCTACTGACTGTTACTTGTGACCTACTGACTGTTGTTGGTGACCTACTGACTGTTACTTGTGACCTACTGACTGTTGTTGGTGACCTACTGACTGTTGTTGGTGACTTACTGACTGTTACTTGTGACCTACTGACTGTTGTTGGTGACCTACTGATTGTTGCTAGTGACCTACTGACTGTTACTTGTGACCTACTGACTGTTGCTAGTGACCTACTGACTGTTGCTAGTGACCTACTGACTGTTGCTTGTGACCTACTGACTGTTGTTTGTGACCTACTGACTGTTGCTAGTGACCTACTGACTGTTGTTGGTGACCTACTGACTGTTGTTGGTGACCTACTGACTGTTACTTGTGACCTACCTAACCTAACTTATCCTGCTTAACCTAACTTTACCTATCCTAACTTAACTTACCTTACCTTACCTATCTTACCACACTTACCTAACTTAACCTAACTTTACCTATCCTAACATAACTTACCTTACCTTACCTATCTTACCTAACTTACCTAACCTAACCTAACTTATCCTGCTTAACCTAACTTACCTACATTACCTAACGTAACCTGCTTAACCTAACTTTACCTATCCTAACTTAACTTACCTTACCTTACCTATCTTACCTAACTTACCTAACTTAACCTAACTTATCCTGCTTAACCTAACTTACCTACATTACCTAACTTAACCTGCTTAACTTAATTTTACCTATCCTAACTTAACTTACCTTACCTTACCTATCTTACCTAACTTACCAAACTTAACCTGCATAACCTAACCTGCTTAACCTAACTTACCTTACCTTACCTATCTTACCTAACTTACCTGACTTAACCTAACTTATCCTGCTTAACCTATCTTACCTACCTTACCTAAATTAACGTAACCTAACTTACCTACCCTACCTAACTTAACCTGCTTAACCTAACTTACATAACTTAACATAACCTAACCTGCTTAACCTAACTTACCTTACCTTACCTATCTTACCTAACTTACCTAACTTAACCTAACTTACCCTGACTCACAAACGGGAATTTCTAAATTCACCTGAAAACCCTGCGCCATATGGAGGAATTTTCCCAATACAAAAATTCATCTGTACGGTGTCATCCACACTACTGCTGGTGACCTACTGACTGTTGCTTGTGACCTACTGACTGTTGCTTGTGACCTACTGACTGTTGCTGGTGACCTACTGACTGTTGCAGGTGACCTACTGACTGTTGCTGGTGACCTACTGACTGTTGCTGGTGACCAGCTGACTGTTGCTGGTGACCTACTGACTGTTGCTTGTGACCTACTGACTGTTGCTGGTGACCTACTGACTGTTGCTTGTGACCAGCTGACTGTTGCTTGTGACCAGCTGACTGTTGCTTGTGACCTACTGACTGTTGCTGGTGACCTACTGACTGTTGCTGGTGACCAGCTGACTGTTGCTGGTGACCTACTGACTGTTGCTGGTGACCAGCTGACTGTTGCTGGTGACCTACTGACTGTTGCTTGTGACCTACTGACTGTTGCTGGTGACCTACTGACTGTTGCTTGTGACCAGCTGACTGTTGCTTGTGACCAGCTGACTGTTGCTTGTGACCTACTGACTGTTGCTGGTGACCTACTGACTGTTGCTTGGGACCTACTGACTGTTGCTTGGGACCTACTGACTGTTGCTGGTGACCTACTGACTGTTGCTGGTGACCAGCTGACTGTTGCTGGTGACCTACTGACTGTTGCTTGTGACCTACTGACTGGTGCTTGTGACCTACTGACTGTTGCTTGTGACCTACTGACTGTTGCTTGTGACCTACTGACTGTTGCTGGTGACCTACTGACTGTTGCTGGTGACCTACTGACTGTTGCTGGTGACCTACTGCCTGTTGCTGGTGACCTACTGACTGTTGCTGGTGACCTACTGACTGTTGCTTGTGACCTACTGACTGTTGCTTGTGACCTACTGACTGTTGCTGGTGACCTACTGACTGTTGCTGGTGACCTACTGACTGTTGCTGGTGACCTACTGACTGTTGCTTGTGACCAGCTGACTGTTGCTTGTGACCTACTGACTGTTGTTTGTGACCTAATGACTGTTGCTGGTGACCTACTGACTGTTGCTGGTGACCTACTGACTGTAGCTGGTGACCTACTGACTGTTGCTGGTGACCTACTGACTGTTGCTTGTGACCAGCTGACTGTTGCTTGGGACCTACTGACTGTTGCTTGTGACCTACTGACTGTTGCTGGTGACCTACTGACTGTTGCTGGTGACCTACTGACTGTTGCTGGTGACCAGCTGACTGTTGCTTGTGACCAGCTGACTGTTGCTTGGGACCTACTGACTGTTGCTTGTGACTTACTGACTGTTGCTTGTGACCTACTGACTGTTGCTTGTGACCTACTGACTGTTGCTTGTGACCTACTGACTGTTGTTTGTGACCAGCTGACTGTTGCTGGTGACCTACTGACTGTTGCTTGTGACCTACTGACTGTTGCTTGTGACCAGCTGACTGTTGCTTGGGACCTACAACTGTTGCTTGTGACCTACTGACTGTTGCTGGTGACCAGCTGACTGTTGCTTGTGACCTACTGACTGTTGCTTGTGACCAGCTGACTGTTGCTTGTGACCAGCTGACTGTTGCTTGTGACCTACTGACTGTTGCTTGTGACCTACTGACTGTTGTTTGTGACCAGCTGACTGTTGCTTGTGACCAGCTGACTGTTGCTTGTGACCTACTGACTGTTGCTTGTGACCTACTGACTGTTATTTGTGACCTACTGACTGTTGCTGGTGACTTACTGACTGTTGTTTGTGACCTAATGACTGTTGCTTGTGACCTACTGACTTGTTTGTGACCTACTGTCTTTTGTTTGTGACCTATTGACTGTTGCTCATGACCAACTGACTGTTACTTGTGATCTACTGACTGTTGCTTGTGACCTACTGACTGTTATTTGTGACCTACTGACTGTTGCTGGTGACTTACTAACTGTTGTTTGTCACCTAATGACTGTTGCTTGTGACCTACTGACTTGTTTGTGACCTACTGTCTTTTGTTTGTGACCTATTGACTGTTGCTCATGACCAACTGACTGTTACTTGTGATCTACTGACTGTTGCTCATGACCTACTGACTGTTGCTCATGACCTACTGATTGTTGCTTGTGAACTACTGACAGTTGCTTGTGACCTACTGACTGTTCTTTGTGACCTACTGACTGTTGCTTGAGACCAGCTGACTATTCTTTGTGACATACTGACTGTTGTTTGTGACCTACTGACTGTTGTTTGTGACCTACTGACTGTTGCTTGTGACCAGCTGACTGTTGTTTGTGACCTACTGACTGTTTCTTGTGACCTACTGACTGTTGTTTGTGACCTACTGACTGTTGCTTGTGACCTACTGACTGTTGCTTGTGACCTACTGACTGTTGTTTGTGACATACTGACTGTTGCTTGTGATCTACTGACTGTTGTTTGTGATCTACTGACTGTTGCTGGTGACCTACTGACTGTTGTTTGTGACCTACTGACTGTTGCTTGTGACCTACTGACTGTTGTTTGTGACCTACTGACTGTTGTTTGTGACATACTGACTGTTGCTTGTGATCTACTGACTGTTGTTTGTGATCTACTGACTGTTGCTGGTGACCTACTGACTGTTGTTTGTGACCTACTGACTGTTGCTTGTGACCTACTGACTGTTACTTGTGACCTACTGACTGTTGCTTGTGACATACTGACTGTTGCTTGTGATCTACTGACTGTTGTTTGTGATCTACTGACTGTTGCTGGTGACCTACTGACTGTTGTTTGTGACCTACTGACTGTTGCTTGTGACCTACTGACTGTTGTTTGTGACCTACTGACTGTTGCTGGTGACCTACTGACTGTTGCTGGTGATGTACTGACTGTTGTTTGTGACCTACTGATTGTTGCTTGTGACCTACTGATTGTTTGTGACCTACTGACTGTTGCTTGTTACCAACTGACTGTTGTTTGTGACCTATTGACTCTTGCTCATGACCAACTGACTGTTACTGGTGACCTACTGATTGTTTGTGACCAACTGACTGTTGCTTGTGACCTACTGACTGTTGTTTGTGACCTACTGACTGTTGCTCATGACCTACTGACAGTTGCTCATGACCTACTGACGGTTGTTCATGACCTACTGATTGTTGCTGGTGACCTACTGACTGTTGCTCATGACCTACTGACTGTTGCTTGTGACCTGCTGACTGGTGCTGGTGACCTACTGACTGTTGCTTTGACCTACTGACTGTTGCTTTTGACCTACTGACTGTTGCTTGTGACCTACTGACTGTTGTTTGTGAACTACTGACTGTTGTTTGTGACGTACTGACTGTTATTTCTGACCTACTGACTGTTGCTTGTGACCAGCTGACTGTTGTTTCTGACCTACAGACTGTTGCTTGTGACCTACTGACTGTTGTTTGTGACCTACTGACTGGTACTTGTGACCTACTGAGTGTTGCTTGTGACCTGCTGACTGTTGATTGTGACCTACTGACTGTTGCTTGTGACCTACTGACTGTTGATTGTAACCTACTGACTGTTGTTTGTGACCTACTGACTGTTGTTTGTGACCTACTGACTGTTGTTTGTGACCAGCTGACTGTTGTTTGTGACCTACAGACTGTTGCTTGTGTCCTACTGACTGTTGTTTGTGACCTACTGACTGGTGCTAGTGACATGCTGACTGTTGCTTGTGACTTACTGACTATTGCTGGTGACCTACTGACTATTGCTGGTGACCTACTGACTGTTGCTCATGACCTACTTACTGTTGCTCATGACCTACTGACTGTTGTTTGTGACCTACTGACTGTTGATTGTGACCTACTGACTGTTGCTGGTGACCTACTGATTGTTGCATGTGACCTACTGACTGTTGTTTGTGACCTGCTGACTGTTGTTTGTGATCTACCGACTGTTGTTTGTGACCTACTGACTGTTGCTTGTGACCTACTGACTGTTGCTTGTGACCTACTGACTGTAGTTTGTGACCTACTGACTTTTGTTTGTGACCTACTGACTGTTGCTGGTGACCTACTGACTGTTGCTTGTGACCTACTGACTGTTGCTTGTGACCTACTGACTGTTGTTTGTGACCAGCTGACTGTTGCTGGTGACCTACTGACTGTTGCTTGTGACCTACTGACTGTTGCTTGTGACCAGCTGACTGTTGCTTGGGACCTACAACTGTTGCTTGTGACCTACTGACTGTTGCTGATGACCAGCTGACTGTTGCTTGTGACCTACTGACTGTTGCTTGTGACCAGCTGACTGTTGCTTGTGACCAGCTGACTGTTGCTTGTGACCTACTGACTGTTGCTTGTGACCTACTGACTGTTGTTTGTGACCAGCTGACTGTTGCTTGTGACCAGCTGACTGTTGCTTGTGACCTACTGACTGTTGCTTGTGACCTACTGACTGTTATTTGTGACCTACTGACTGTTGCTGGTGACTTACTGACTGTTGTTTGTGACCTAATGACTGTTGCTTGTGACCTACTAACTTGTTTGTGACCTACTGTCTTTTGTTTGTGACCTATTGACTGTTGCTCATGACCAACTGACTGTTACTTGTGATCTACTGACTGTTGCTCATGACCTACTGACTGTTGCTCATGACCTACTGATTGTTGCTTGTGAACTACTGACAGTTGCTTGTGACCTACTGACTGTTGTTTGTGACCTACTGACTGTTGCTTGAGACCAGCTGACTGTTCTTTGTGACCTACTGACTGTTGTTTGTGACCTACTGACTGTTGTTTGTGACCTACTGACTGTTGCTTGTGACCAGCTGACTGTTGTTTGTGACCTACTGACTGTTTCTTGTGACCTACTGACTGTTGTTTGTGACCTACTGACTGTTGCTTGTGACCTACTGACTCTTGCTTGTGACCTACTGACTGTTGTTTGTGACATACTGACTGTTGCTTGTGATCTACTGACTGTTGTTTGTGATCTACTGACTGTTGCTGGTGACCTACTGATTGTTGTTTGTGACCTACTGACTGTTGCTTGTGACCTACTGACTGTTGTTTGTGACCTACTGACTGTTGTTTGTGACATATTGACTGTTGCTTGTGACCTACTGACTGTTACTTGTGACCTACTGACTGTTGCTTGTGACATACTGACTGTTGCTTGTGATCTACTGACTGTTGTTTGTGATCTACTGACTGTTGCTGGTGACCTACTGACTGTTGTTTGTGACCTACTGACTGTTGCTTGTGACCTACTGACTGTTGTTTGTGACCTACTGACTGTTGCTGGTGACCTACTGACTGTTGCTGGTGATGTACTGACTGTTGTTTGTGACCTACTGATTGTTGCTTGTGACCTACTGATTGTTTGTGACCTACTGATTGTTGCTTGTGACCTACTGATTGTTTGTGACCTACTGACTGTTGCTTGTTACCAACTGACTGTTGTTTGTGACCTATTGACTCTTGCTCATGACCAACTGACTGTTACTGGTGACCTACTGATTGTTTGTGACCAACTGACTGTTGCTTGTGACCTACTGACTGTTGTTTGTGACCTACTGACTGTTGCTCATGACCTACTGACAGTTGCTCATGACCTACTGACGGTTGTTCATGACGTACTGATTGTTGCTGGTGACCTACTGACTGTTGCTCATGACCTACTGACTGTTGCTTGTGACCTGCTGACTGGTGCTGGTGACCTACTGACTGTTGCTTTGACCTACTGACTGTTGCTTTTGACCTACTGACTGTTGCTTGTGACCTACTGACTGTTGTTTGTGAACTACTGACTGTTGTTTGTGACGTACTGACTGTTATTTCTGACCTACTGACTGTTGCTTGTGACCAGATGACTGTTGTTTCTGACCTACAGACTGTTGCTTGTGACCTACTGACTGTTGTTTCTGACCTACTGACTGGTACTTGTGACCTACTGAGTGTTGCTTGTGACCTGCTGACTGTTGATTGTGACCTACTGACTGTTGCTTGTGACCTACTGACTGTTGATTGTAACCTACTGACTGTTGTTTGTGACCTACTGACTGTTGTTTGTGACCTACTGACTGTTGTTTGTGACCAGCTGACTGTTGTTTGTGACCTACAGACTGTTGCTTGTGTCCTACTGACTGTTGTTTGTGACCTACTGACTGGTGCTAGTGACATGCTGACTGTTGCTTGTGACTTACTGACTATTGCTGGTGACCTACTGACTATTGCTGGTGACCTACTGACTGTTGCTCATGACCTACTTACTGTTGCTCATGACCTACTGACTGTTGTTTGTGACCTACTGACTGTTGATTGTGACCTACTGACTGTTGCTGGTGACCTACTGATTGTTGCATGTGACCTACTAACTGTTGTTTGTGACCTGCTGATTTTGTTTGTGATCTACCGACTGTTGTTTGTGACCTACTGACTGTTGCTTGTGACCTACTGACTGTTGCTTGTGACCTACTGACTGTAGTTTGTGACCTACTGACTTTTGTTTGTGACCTACTGACGGTTGCTGGTGACCTACTGACTGTTGTTTGTGACCTACTGACTGTTGTTTGTGACCTACTGACTGTTGTTTGTGATCTACTGACTGTTGCTTGTGACCAGCTGACTGCTGCTTGTGACCTACTGACTGTTGTTTGTGACCTACTGACTGTTGTTTGTGACCTACTGATTGTTGTTTGTGACCGACTGACTGTTGTTTGTGACCTGCTGACTGTTGTTTGTGACCTACTGACTGTTGTTTGTGATCTACTGACTGTTGCTTGTGACCAGCTGACTTGTTTGTGACCTACTGACTGTTGTTTGTGACCTACTGACTGTTGTTTGTGACCTACTGACTGTTGTTTGTGACATACTGACTGTTTTTGTGACCTACTGACTGTTTTTTGTGACCTACTGACTGGTACTTGTGACCTACTGACTGTTGCTTGTGACCTACTGATTGTTGCTTGTGACCAGCTGACTGTTGTTGGTGACCTGCTGACTGTTGCTGGTGACCTACTGACTGTTGCTTGTGACCTACTGACTGTTGCTTGTGACCTACTGACTGTTGTTTGTGACCTACTGACTGTTGTTTGTGACCTACTGACTGTTGTTTGTGACCAGCTGACTGTTGTTTGTGACCTACAGACTGTTGCTTGTGTCCTACTGACTGTTGTTTGTGACCTACTGACTGGTGGTAGTGACCTGCTGACTGTTGCTTGTGACTTACTGACTATTGCTGGTGACCTACTGACTGTTGCTCATGACCTACTTACTGTTGCTCATGACCTACTGACTGTTGTTTGTGACCTACTGACTGTTGATTGTGACCTACGGACTGTTGCTGGTGACCTACTGATTGTTGCTTGTGACCTACTGACTGTTGTTTGTGACCTGCTGACTGTTGTTTGTGACCTACTGACTGTTGTTTGTGACCTACTGACTGTTGCTTGTGACCTACTGTCTGTTGCTTGTGACCTACTGACTGTAGCTTGTGACCTACTGACTTTTGTTTGTGACCTACTGACTATTGCTGGTGACCTACTGACTGTTGTTTGTGACCTACTGACTCTTGTTTGTGACCTACTGACTGTTGTTTGTGACCTACTGACTCTTGTTTGTGATCTACTGACTGTTGCTTGTGACCAGCTGACTGTCGCTTGTGACCTACTGACTGTTGTTTGTGACCTACTGACTGTTGTTTGTGACCTACTGACTGTTGCTTGTGACCTACTGACTGTTGTTTGTGACCGACGGACTGTTGTTTGTGACCTACTGACTGTTGTTTGTGACCTACTGACTGTTGTTTTTGATCTACTGACTGTTGCTTGTGACCAGCTGACTTGTTTGTGACCTGCTGACTGTTGTTTGTGACCTACTGACTCTTGTTTGTGACCTACTGACTGTTGTTTGTGACCTACTGACTGTTGTTTGTGATCTACTGACTGTTGTTTGTGACCAGCTGACTGTTGCTTGTGACCTACTGACTGTTGTATGTGACCTACTGACTGTTGTTTGTGACCTACTGACTGTTGTTTGTGACCTACTGACTGTTGTTTGTAACCGACGGACTGTTGTTTGTGACCTACTGACTGTTGTTTGTGACCTACTGTCTGTTGTTTTTGATCTACTGACTGTTGCTTGTGACCAGCTGACTTGTTTGTGACCTGCTGACTGTTGTTTGTGACCTACTGATTGTTGTTTGTGACCTACTGACTGTTGTTTGTGACCGACTAACTGTTGATTGTGACCTATTGACTGTTGTTTGTGACCTACTGACTTGTTTGTGACCTACTGACTGTTGTTGGTGACCTACTGACTGTTGTTTGTGACCTACTGACTGTTGTTTGTGACCTACTGACTGTTGTTTGTGACCGACTAACTGTTGATTGTGACCTACTGACTGATGTTTGTGACCTACTGACTTGTTTGTGACCTATTGACTGTTGTTTGTGGCCTACCAACTGCTGTTTGTGACCTACTGACTGTTGTTTGTGACCTACTGACTGTTGTTTGTGACCTACTGATTGTTGATTGTGACCAGCTGACTGTTGTTTGTGACCTACTGACTGTTGTTTGTGACCAGCTGGTTGTTGTTTGTGACCTACTGACTGTTGTTTGTGATCTATTGACTGTTGTTTGTGACCTACTGACTGTTGGTAGTGACCTACTGGCTGTTGTTTGTGACCTACTGACTGTTGCTAGTGACCTACTGACTGTTGTTTGTGACCTACTGACCGTTGTTTGTAACCTACTGACTGTTGTTTGTGACCTACTGACTGTTGCCTGTGACCAGCTGACTGTTGCCTGTGACCAGCTGACTGTTGTTTGTGGCCTACTGACTGTTGTTTGTGATCTACTGACTGTTGCTTGTGACCAGCTGACTTGTTTGTGATCTAATGACTGTTGCTTGTGACCTACTGACTGTTGTTTGTGACCTACTTATTGTTGTTTGTCACCGAATGACTGTTGTTTGTGACCTACTGACTTGATTGTAACTTACTGACTGTTGCTTGTGACCAACTGATTGTTGCTTGTGACCTACTGATTTTTGCTTGTGACCAGCTGACTGTTGTTGGTGACCTACTGATTGTTGGTTGTGACCTGCTGACTGTTGCTGGTGACCTACTGACTGTTGCTTGTGACCTACTGACTGTTGCTTGTGACCTTCTGACTGTTGCTTGTGACCTACTGACTGTTGTTTGTGACCTACTGACTGTTGTTTGTGACCTACTGACTGTTGTTTGTGACCAGCTGACTGTTGTTTGTGACCTACAGACTGTTGCTTGTGTCCTACTGACTGTTGTTTGTGACCTACTGACTGGTGCTAGTGACCTGCTGACTGTTGCTTGTGACTTACTGACTATTGCTGGTGACCTACTGACTGTTGCTCATGACCTACTTACTGTTGCTCATGACCTACTGACTGTTGTTTGTGACCTACTGACTATTGATTGTGACCTACTGACTGTTGCTGGTGACCTACTGATTGCTGCTTGTGACCTACTGACTGTTGTTTGTGACCTGCTGACTGTTGTTTGTGACCTACTGACTGTTGTTTGTGACCTACTGACTGTTGCTTGTGACCTACTGACTGTAGCTTGTGACCTACTGACTTTTGTTTGTGACCTACTGACTATTGCTGGTGACCTACTGACTCTTGTTTGTGACCTACTGACTCTTGTTTGTGACCTACTGACTGTTGTTTGTGACCTACTGACTGTTGTTTGTGATCTACTGACTGTTGCTTGTGACCAGCTGACTGTTGCTTGTGACCTACGGACTGTTGTTTTTGACCTACTGACTGTTGTTTGTGACCAGCTGACTGTTGTTTGTGACCTACAGACTGTTGCTAGTGTCCTACTGACTGTTGTTTGTGACCTACTGACTGGTGCTAGTGACCTGCTGACTGTTGCTTATGACTTACTGACTATTGCTGGTGACCTACTGACTGTTGCTCATGACCTACTTAATGTTGCTCATTACCTACTGACTGTTGTTTGTGACCTACTGACTGTTGATTGTGACCTACTGATTGTTGCTTGTGACCTACTGACTGTTGTTTGTGACCTGCTGACTGTTGTTTGTGACCTACTGACTGTTGTTTGTGACCTACTGACTGTTGCTTGTTACCTACTGACTGTAGCTTGTGACCTACTGACTTTTGTTTGTGACCTACTAACTATTGCTGGTGACCTACTGACTGTTGTTTGTGACCTACTGACTCTTGTTTGTGACCTACTGACTGTTACTTGTGACCTACTGACTGTTGTTTGTGATTTACTGACTGTTGCTTGTGACCAGCTGACTGTTGCTTGTGACCTACTGACTGTTGTTTGTGACCTACTGACTGTTGTTTGTGACCTACTGTCTGTTGCTTGTGACCTACTGAATGTTGTTTGTGACCGACTGACTGTTGTTTGTGACCTACTGACTGTTGTTTGTGACCTACTGACTGTTGTTTGTGATCTACTGACTGTTGCTTGTGACCAGCTGACTTGTTTGTGACCTACTGACTGTTGTTTGTGACCTACTGACTGTTGTTTGTGACCTACTGACTGTTGTTTGTGACCGACTAACTGTTGATTGTGATCTATTGATTGTTGTTTGTGACCTACTGACTTGTTTGTGACCTACTGACTGTTGTTTGCGACCTACTGACTGTTGTTTGTGACCTACTGACTGTCGTTTGTGACCTACTGACTGTTTGTTGTGACCTACTGACTGTTGTTTGTGACCGACTAACTGTTGATTGTGACCTACTGACTGTTGTTTGTGACCTATTGACTGTTGTTTGTGACCTACTGACTGTTAGTAGCGACCTACTGACTGTTGTTTGTGACCGACTAACTGTTGATTGTGACCTACTGACTGTTGTTTGTGACCTACTGACTGTTGTTTGTGACCTACTGATTGTTGATTGTGACCAGCTGACTGTTGGTTGTGACCTACTGACTGTTGTTTGTGACTAGCTGACTGTTGTTTGTGACCTACTGACTGTTGTTTGTGACCTATTGACTGTTGTTTGTGACCTACTGACTGTTAGTAATGACCTACTGACAGTTGTTTGTGACCGACTAACTGTTGATTGTGACCTACTGACTGTTGTTTGTGACCTACTGACTGTTGTTTGTGACCTACTGACTGTTGTTTGTGACCGACTAACTGTTGATTGTTACCTACTGACTGTTGTTTGTGACCTACTGACTTGTTTGTGACCTACTGACTGTTGTTTGTGGCCTACTGACTGTTGTTTGCGACCTACTGACTGTTGTTTGTGACCTACTGATTGTTGATTGTGACCTACTGATTGTTGATTGTGACCAGCTGACTGTTGTTTCTGACCTACTGACTGTTGTTTGTGACCAGCTGACTGTTGTTTGTGACCTACTGACTGTTGTTTGTGACATATTGACTGTTGTTTGTGACCTACTGACTGTTGGTAGTGACCTACTGGCTGTTGTTTGTGACCTACTGACTGTTGCTAGTGACCTACTGACTGTTGTTTGTGACCTACTGACTGTTGTTTGTGATCTACTGATTGTTGCTTGTGACCAGCTGACTGTTGCTTGTGACCTACTGACTGTTGTTTGTGATCTACTGACTGTTGCTTGTGACCAGCTGACTTGTTTGTGATCTACTGACTGTTGCTTGTGACCTACTGACTGTTGTTTGTGACCTACTGATTGTTGTTTGTGACCGACTGACTGTTGTTTGTGACCTACTGACTGTTGATTGTAACCTACTGACTGTTGCTTGTGACCAACTGATTGTTGCTTGTGACCTACTGATTGTTGCTTGTGACCAGCTGACTGTTGTTGGTGACCTACTGATTGTTGGTTGTGACCTGCTGACTGTTGCTGGTGACCTACTGACTGGTGCTTGTGACCTACTGACTGTTGCTTGTGACTTACTGACTGTTGTTTGTGACCTACTGACTGTTGTTTTTGACCTACTGACTGTTGTTTGTGACCAGCTGACTGTTGTTTGTGACCTACAGACTGTTGCTTGTGTCCTACTGACTGTTGTTTGTGACCTACTGACTGGTGCTAGTGACCTGCTGACTGTTGCTTGTGACTTACTGACTATTACTGGTGACCTACTGACTGTTGCTCATGACCTATTTACTGTTGCTAATGACCTACTAACTGTTGTTTGTGACCTACTGACTGTTGATTGTGACCTACTGATTGTTGCTTGTGACCTACTGACTGTTGTTTGTGACCTGCTGACTGTTGATTGTGACCTACTGATTGTTGCTTGTGACCTACTGACTGTTGTTTGTGACCTACTGACTGTTGATTGTGAAATACTGATTGTTGCTTGTGACCTACTGACTGTTGTTTGTGACCTACTGACTGTTGTTTGTGACCTACTGACTGTTGCTTGTGACCTACTGACTGTAGCTTGTGACCTACTGACTTTTGTTTGTGACCTACTGACTATTGCTGGTGACCTACTGACTGTTGTTTGTGACCTACTGACTCTTGTTTGTGACCTACTGACTGTTGTTTGTGACCTACTGACTGTTGTTTGTGATCTACTGACTGTTGCTTGTGACCAGCTGACTGTTGCTTGTGACCTATTGACTGTTGTTTGTGACCTACTGACTGTTGTTTGTGACCTACTGACTGTTGCTTTTGGCCTACTGAATGTTGTTTGTGACCGACTGACTGTTGTTTGTGACCTACTGACTGTTGTTTGTGACCTACTGACTGTTGTTTGTGATCTACTGACTGTTGCTTGTGACCAGCTGACTTGTTTGTGACCTACTGATTGTTGATTGTGACCAGCTGACTGTTGGTTGTGACCTACGGACTGTTGTTTGTGACCAGCTGACTGTTGTTTGTGACCTACTGACTGTTGTTTGTGACCTATTGACTGTTGTTTGTGACCTACTGACTGTTGGTAGTGACCTACTGGCTGTTGTTTGTGACCTACTGACTGTTGCTAGTGACCTACTGACTGTTGTTTGTGACCTACTGAATGTTGTTTATGACCGGCTGACTGTTGTTTTTGACCAGCTGACTGTTGTTTGTGACCTACCGACTGTTGTTTGTGACCTACTGACTTGTTTGTGACCAGCTGACTGTTGATTGTGACCTACTGACTGTTGGTAGTGACCTACTGGCTGTGGTTTGTGACCTACTGACTGTTGCTAGTGACCTACTGACTGTTGTTTGTGACCTACTGACTGTTGTTTGTGACCTACTGACTGTTGTTTGTGACCTACTGACTGTTGTTTGTGACCTACGGACTGTTGTTTGTGACCAGCTGACTGTTTGTGACCTACTGACTGTTGTTTTGACCTACTGACTGTTGTTTGTGACCTACTGACTTGTTTGTGACCAGCTGACTGTTGTTTGTGACCTACTGACTGTTGTTTGTGACCTACTGACTGTTGTTTGTGACCTATTGACTGTTGTTTGTGACCTACTGACTGTTGGTTGTGACCTATTGACTGTTGTTTGTGACCTACTGACTGTTGCTAGTGACCTACTGGCTGTTGCTAGTGACCTACTGACTGTTGTTTGTGACGTACTGACTGTTGCTAGTGACCTACTGTCTGTTGTTTGTGTCCTACTGTCTGTTGTTTGTGACCTACTGACTGTTGCTAGTGACCTACTGACTGTTGTTTGTGACCTACTGACTGTTGTTTGTGACCTACTGACTGTTGTTTGTGACCTACTGACTGTTGTTTGTGACCTACGGACTGTTGTTTGTGACCAGCTGACTGTTTGTGACCTACTGACTGTTGCTTTGACCTACTGACTGTTGTTTGTGACCTACTGACTTGTTTGTGACCAGCTGACTGTTGTTTGTGACCTACTGACTGTTGTTTGTGACCTACTGACTGTTGTTTGTGACCTTTTGACTGTTGTCTGTGACCTACTGACTGTTGTTTGTGACCTATTGACTGTTGTTTGTGACCTACTGACTGTTGCTAGTGACCTACTGGCTGTTGCTAGTGACCTACTGACTGTTGTTTGTGACCTACTGACTGTTGCTAGTGACCTACTGTCTGTTGATTGTGTCCTACTGTCTGTTGTTTGTGACCTACTGACTGTTGCTGGTGACCTGCTGACTGATGTTTGTGACCTACTGACTGTTGTTTGTGACCTACTGACTGTTGTTTGTGACCTACTGACTGTTGTTTGTGACCTACTGTTTGTTGTTTGTGACCTACTGACTGTTGTTTGTGACCAGCTGACTGTTGCTCATGACTCCTGGACTCCCTTCTCTCTCCGGCGCTCTTGTTGCCTTTACCTTAGATATTTTCTGATCGGGTTTCTCCCTCTCATCTTCATTACCTTGTACTTGTTGGGGTTGAATTCTAGCAACCATGTACTCACCTAATTGTGCTTGCGGGGGTTGAGCTTTGGCTCTTTTGTCCCGCCTCTCAACCGTCAATCAACTGGTGTACAGATTCCTGAGCCTACTGGGCTCTATCATATCTACATATGAAACTGTGTATGGAGTCAGCCTCCACCACATCACTTCTTAGTGCATTCCATTTACTAACTACTCTGACACTGAAAAAGTTGAGCCACGTCTCTGTGGCTCATTTGGGTACTCAGCTTCCACCTGTGTCTCCTTGTTCGCGTCCCACCAGTGTTGAATAGTTCATTCGTGTTTACCCGGTCGATTCCCCTGAGGATTTTGTAGGTTGTGATCATGTCTCCCCTTACTCTTCTGTCTTCTAGTGTCTTAAGGTGCATTTCCCGCAGCCTTTCCTCATAACTCATGCCTCTTCGTTCTGGGACTAGTCTAGTAGCATACCTTTGGACTTTTTCCAGCTTCGTCTTGTGCTTGACAAGGTACGGGCTCCATGCTGGGGCCGCATACTCCAGGATTGGTCTTACATATGTGGTGTACAAGATTCTGAATGAATCCTTACACAGGTTCCTGAACGCCGTTCTGATGTTAGCCAGCCTCGCATATGCCGCAGACGTTATTATTTTTATGTGAGCTTCAGGAGACAGGTTTGGTGTGATATCAACTCCTAGATCTTTCTCTCTGTCTGTTTCATTAAGTACTTCATCTCCTATTCTGTATCCTGTGCCTGGCTTCCTGTTTCCACCACCTAGTTTCATTACTTTCCATTTACTTGGGTTGAACTTCAACAGCCATTTGTTGGACCATTCACTAAGTCTATCCAGGTCATCTTGTAGCCTCCTACTATCATCCTCTGTTTCAATCCTCCTCATAATTTTTGTATCGTCGGCAAACATTGAGAGGAACGAATCTATACCTTCTGGGAGATCATTTACATATACCAGAAACAGTATAGGTCCAAGGACTGACCCCTGCGGGACTCCACTTGTAACGTCTCGCCAATCTGAGACCTCACCCCCTCACACAGACTCGTTGTCTCCTGTTGCTTAGGTACTCCTCTATCCACCGGAGTACCTTCCCTTTCACTCCAGCCTGCGTCTCCAACTTTCGCACTAGCCTCTTGTGTGGCACTGTATCAAAGGCTTTCTGGCAATCCGACATGTGTTTGCTCACTTATGTGTCCTGTGAAGGTCATCCTCCAGCCTTCTACAGTGTTATGTGTTTATATGACTCATTATGGCGTCGTTTGTAAACATTGTCAAGTAGGAGCTCACTCCCTCTAGTAGGAGCTCACTCCCTCAAGTAGGAGCTCACTCCCTCTAGTGGGAGCTCACTCCCTCAAGTAGGAGCTCACTCCCTCTAGTAGGAGCTCACTCCCTCAAGTAGGAGCTCACTCCCTCTAGTAGGAGCTCACTCACTCAAGTAGGAGCTCACTCTCTCAAGTAGGAGCTCACTCCCTCTAGTAGGAGCTCACTCCCTCTAGTAGGAGCTCACTCACTCAAGTAGGAGCTCACTCCCTCAAGTACGAGCTCACTCCCACAAGTAGGAGCTCACTCCCACAAGTAGGAGCTCACTCCCACAAGTAGGAGCTCACTCCCACAAGTAGGAGCTCACTCCCACAAGTAGGAGCTCACTCCCACAAGTAGGAGCTCACTCCCACAAGTAGGAGCTCACTCCCACAAGTAGGAGCTCACTCCCTCAAGTAGAAGCTCACTCCCTCAAGTCGGAGCTCACTCCCACGAGTAGGAGCTCACTCCCTCAAGTAGAAGCTCACTCACTCAAGTAGGAGCTCACTCCCTCAAGTAGGAGCTCACTTCTTCAAGTAGGAGCTCACTCCCACAAGTAGGAGCTCACTCCCACAAGTAGGAGCTCACTCCCTCAAGTAGGAGCTCACTCCCACAAGTAGGAGCTCACTCCCTCAAGTAGGAGCTCACTCCCTCAAGTAGGAGCTCACTCCCTCAAGTAGGAGCTCACTCCCACAAGTAGGAGCTCACTCCCTCAAGTAGGAGCTCACTCCCTCAAGTAGGAGCTCACTCCCACAAGTAGGAGCTCACTCCCTCAAGTAGGAGCTCACTCCCTCAAGTAGGAGCTCACTCCCACAAGTAGGAGCTCACTCCCTCAAGTAGGAGCTCACTCCCTCAAGTAGGAGCTCACTCCTACAAGTAGGAGCTCACTCCCTCAAGTAGTTGCTCACTCCCTCAAGTAGGAGCTCACTCCCTCAAGTAGTTGCTCACTCCCTCAAGTAGTTGCTCACTCCCTCAAGTAGGAGCTCACTCCCACAAGTAGGAGCTCACTCCCTCAAGTAGTTGCTCACTCCCTCAAGTAGGAGCTCACTCCCTCAAGTAGTTGCTCACTCCCACAAGTAGGATCTCACTCCCTCAAGTAGGAGCTCACTCCCACAAGTAGGAGCTCACTCCCTCAAGTAGGAGCTCACTCCCTCAAGTAGGAGCTCACTCCCACAAGTAGGAGCTCACTCCCTCAAGTAGGAGCTCACTCCCTCAAGTAGGAGCTCACTCCCTCAAGTAGGAGCTCACTCCCTCAAGTAGGAGCTCACTCCCTCAAGTAGGAGCTCACTCCCACAAGTAGGAGCTCACTCCCTCAAGTAGGAGCTCACTCCCTCAAGTAGGAGCTCACTCCCTCAAGTAGGAGCTCACTCCCTCAAGTAGGAGCTCACTCCCTCAAGTAGGAGCTCACTCCCACAAGTAGGAGCTCACTCCCTCAAGTAGGAGCTCACTCCCACAAGTAGGAGCTCACTCCCTCAAGTAGGAGCTCACTCCCTCAAGTAGTTGCTCACTCCCTCAAGTAGGAGCTCACTCCCTCAAGTAGGAGCTCACTCCCACAAGTAGGAGCTCACTCCCTCAAGTAGGAGCTCACTCCCTCAAGTAGGAGCTCACTCCCTCAAGTAGGAGCTCACTCCCACAAGTAGGAGCTCACTCCCTCAAGTAGGAGCTCACTCCCTCAAGTAGGAGCTCACTCCCTCAAGTAGGATCTCACTCCCTCAAGTAGGAACTCACTCCCTCAAGTAGGAGCTCACTCCCTCAAGTAGGAGCTCACTCCCACAAGTAGGAGCTCACTCCCTCAAGTAGGAGCTCACTCCCTCAAATCAGTGATTTACAAAAGGTAGAAACAGTTGGGCTCACAAGAATGACGCTTGGGGCATCTAGAAGCCTCGTCTCTGGCTGTGAGTCTCTGTTTCCTGCCCTGCAGGTGCTCCCATACCAGTGTAAAGCCTCGTCTCTGGCTGTGAGTCTCTGTTTCTTGCCCTGCAGGTGCTCCCATACCAGTGTAAAGCCTCGTCTCTGGCTGTGAGTCTCTGTTTCCTGCCCTGCAGGTGCTCCCATACCAGTGTAAAGCCTCGTCTCTGGCTGTGAGTCTCTGTTTCCTGCCCTGCAGGTGCTCCCATACCAGTGTAAAGCCTCGTCTCTAGCTGTGAGTCTCTGTTTCCTGCCCTGCAGGTGCTCCCATACCAGTGTAAAGCCTCGTCTCTGGCTGTGAGTCTCTGTTTCTTGCCCTGCAGGTGCTCCCATACCAGTGTAAAGCCTCGTCTCTGGCTGTGAGTCTCTGTTTCCTGCCCTGCAGGTGCTCCCATACCAGTGTAAAGCCTCGTCTCTGGCTGTGAGTCTCTGTTTCCTGCCCTGCAGGTGCTCCCATACCAGTGTAAAGCCTCGTCTCTGGCTGTGAGTCTCTGTTTCCTGCCCTGCAGGTGCTCCCATACCAGTGTAAAGCCTCGTCTCTGGCTGTGAGTCTCTGTTTCCTGCCCTGCAGGTGCTCCCATACCAGTGTAAAGCCTCGTCTCTGGCTGTGAGTCTCTGTTTCCTGCCCTGCAGGTGCTCCCATACCAGTGTAAAGCCTCGTCTCTAGCTGTGAGTCTCTGTTTCCTGCCCTGCAGGTGCTCCCATACCAGTGTAAAGCCTCGTCTCTGGCTGTGAGTCTCTGTTTCCTGCCCTGCAGGTGCTCCCATACCAGTGTAAAGCCTCGTCTCTAGCTGTGAGTCTCTGTTTCCTGCCCTGCAGGTGCTCCCATACCAGTGTAAAGCCTCGTCTCTAGCTGTGAGTCTCTGTTTCCTGCCCTGCAGGTGCTCCCATACCAGTGTAAAGCCTCGTCTCTGGCTGTGAGTCTCTGTTTCCTGCCCTGCAGGTGCTCCCATACCAGTGTAAAGCCTCGTCTCTGGCTGTGAGTCTCTGTTTCCTGCCCTGCAGGTGCTCCCATACCAGTGTAAAGCCTCGTCTCTAGCTGTGAGTCTCTGTTTCCTGCCCTGCAGGTGCTCCCATACCAGTGTAAAGCCTCGTCTCTGGCTGTGAGTCTCTGTTTCTTGCCCTGCAGGTGCTCCCATACCAGTGTAAAGCCTCGTCTCTGGCTGTGAGTCTCTGTTTCCTGCCCTGCAGGTGCTCCCATACCAGTGTAAAGCCTCGTCTCTGGCTGTGAGTCTCTGTTTCCTGCCCTGCAGGTGCTCCCATACCAGTGTAAAGCCTCGTCTCTGGCTGTGAGTCTCTGTTTCCTGCCCTGCAGGTGCTCCCATACCAGTGTAAAGCCTCGTCTCTGGCTGTGAGTCTCTGTTTCCTGCCCTGCAGGTGCTCCCATACCAGTGTAAAGCCTCGTCTCTGGCTGTGAGTCTCTGTTTCCTGCCCTGCAGGTGCTCCCATACCAGTGTAAAGCCTCGTCTCTAGCTGTGAGTCTCTGTTTCCTGCCCTGCAGGTGCTCCCATACCAGTGTAAAGCCTCGTCTCTGGCTGTGAGTCTCTGTTTCTTGCCCTGCAGGTGCTCCCATACCAGTGTAAAGCCTCGTCTCTGGCTGTGAGTCTCTGTTTCCTGCCCTGCAGGTGCTCCCATACCAGTGTAAAGCCTCGTCTCTGGCTGTGAGTCTCTGTTTCCTGCCCTGCAGGTGCTCCCATACCAGCGTAGTTCCGGGTCGTCTCAGTCATCCCAACCTGCTTCTCCATTTTCAACGAGGAAGTGTCAAATGCTCTTTGACAATCTAGGAAAATGCAGTCTACCCAGAGGTCTTTTTCCCGTGTGGGTGTGCGTGTGTGGGGTGGGAAGGGGGGGGGGAGGGTGTGCGTGTGTTGGGTGGGAGGAGGGGGGGAGGGGGGGGGGAGGGGGTGGTGGCATTTAACTTGCCCCCGGCACGCTGCCATGCTAGTTGCCATACTTTCTAAAGTAATTTGAGAAATGCTTTTAAGTTCGCTGGAGGAATGTTTGGAGTTGTTGCTGATTTACTCCGAGAGACTTTTTGTAAGAGTGTTTTTGTGTGTGTTGTGTGTGTTGAGTGTGTGTGTTGTGTGTGTGTGTTTGTGTGTTGTGTGTTGTGTTGTGTTGTGTGTTGTGTTGTGTGTGATGTGTGTGTTGTGTGTGATGTGTGTGTGTGTTGTGTGTTGTGTGTTGTGTGTTGTGTGTGTGTGTGTGTTGTGTGTTGTGTGTGTGTGTGTGTGTGTGTGTGTGTGTTGAGTGTGTGTGTTGTGTGTTGTGTGTGTTGTGTGTGTGTGTTGTGTGTTGTGTGTTGTGTGTGTTGTGTGTGTGTTGTGTTGTGTTGTGTTGTGTGTTGTGTTGTGTGTGATGTGTGTGTTGTGTGTTGTGTGTTGGGTGTGTGTGTGTGTTGTGTGTGTGTGTGTGTTGTGTGTTGTGTGTGTGTGTGTTGAGTGTGTGTGTGTTGTGTGTTGTGTGTGTGTGTGTGTTGTGTGTGTGTGTTGTGTGTTGTGTGTGTTGTGTGTTGTGTGTGTTGAGTGTGTGTGTTGTGTTGTGTATGTTGTGTGTTGTGTGTGTGTGTGTGTTGAGTGTGTGTGTGTGTTGTGTATGTTGTGTGTTGTGTGTGTGTGTTGTGTGTGTTGTGTGTTGTGTGTGTTGTGTGTTGTGTGTTGTGTGTTGTGTGTTTGTGTGTGTGTTGTGTGTGTTGTGTGTGTGTGTGTGTGTTGTGTGTTGTGTGTTGTGTGTGTGTGTTGTGTGTGTTGTGTGTGTTGTGTGTTGTGTGTTGTGTGTTGTGTGTGTTGTGTGTTGTGTTGTGTTGTGTTGTGTTGTGTGTTGTGTTGTGTTGTGTTGTGTGTTGTGTGTGTGTTGTGTGTGTTGTGTGTGGGTTGTGTGCGTGTGTTGTGTGTGTTGCGTGTTGCGTGTTGTGTGTGTGTTGTGTGTTGTGTGTGTGTTGTGTGTTGTGTGTTGTGTGTTGTGTGTGTTGTGTGCTGTGTATTGTGTGTGTGTTGTGTGTGTTGTGTGTGTGTTGTGTGCTGTGTATTGTGTGTGTGTTGTGTGTGTTGTGTGTTGTGTGTGTGTTGTGTGTGGGTTGTGTGCGTGTGTTGTGTGTGTTGCGTGTTGCGTGTTGTGTGTGTGTTGTGTGTGTTGTGTGTGTGTTGTTTGTGTGTTGTGTGTGTTGTGTGTGTGTTGTTTGTGTGTTGTGTGTGTTGTGTGCTGTGTATTGTGTGTGTGTTGTGTGCTGTGTATTGTGTGTGTGTTGTGTATGTTGTGTGTGTGTTGTTTGTGTGTTGTGTGTGTTGTGTGTTGTGTGTGTGTTGTTTGTGTGTTGTGTGTGTTGTGTGTGTTGTGTGTTGTGTGCTGTGTATTGTGTGTGTGTTGTGTGTATTGTGTGTGTGTTGTGTGTGTTGTGTGCTGTGTATTGTGTGTGTGTTGTGTGTATTGTGTGTGTGTTGTGTGTGTTGTGTGTGTGTTGTGTGTGTTGTGTGTTGTGTGTGTGTTGTGTGTGTGTTGTGTGTGTTGTGTGTGTTGTGTATTGTGTGTTGTATGTTGTGTGTTGTGTGTGTGTTGTATGTTGTGTGTTGTGTGTTGTGTGTGTTGTGTGTGTGTTGTGTGTGTTGTGTGTTATGTGTGTGTTGTGTGTGTGTGTTGTATGTTGTGTGTTGTGTGTGTTGTGTGTGTGTTGTGTGGTGTGTGTTGTGTGTGTGTTGTGTGTGTTGTGTGTGTGTTTTGTGTGTGTGTTTTGTGTGTGTGTTTTGTGTGTGTGTTTTGTGTGTGTGTTGTGTGTGTGTACTCACCTAGTTGTACTCACCTAGTTGTGTCTGCAGGATCGAGCATTGACTCTTGGATCCCGCCTTTCGAGCATCGGTTGTTTACAGCAATGACTCCTGTCCTATTTCCCTATCATACCTGGTTTTAAAATTATGAATAGTATTTGCTTCCACAACCTGTTCCTGAAGTGCATTCCATTTCCCCACTACTCTCACGCTAAAAGAAAACTTCCTAACATCTCTGTGACTCATCTGAGTTTCAAGCTTCCATCCATGTCCTCTCGTTCTGTTACTATTCCGTGTGAACATTTCGTCTATGTCCACTCTGTCAATTCCTCTGAGTATCTTATACGTTCCTATCATGTCCCCCCTCTCCCTTCTTCTTTCTAGTGTCGTAAGGCACAATTCCCTCAGGCGCTCTTCATACCCCATCCCTCGTAGCTCTGGGACGAGTCTCGTTGCAAACCTCTGAACCTTTTCCAGTTTCATTATATGTTTCTTCAGATGGGGACTCCATGATGAGGCGGCATACTCTAAGACTGGCCTTACGTAGGCAGTGTAAAGCGCCCTAAATGCCTCCTTACTTAGGTTTCTGAATGATGTTCTAACTTTTGCCAGTGTAGAGTACGCTGCTGTCGTTATCCTATTAATATGTGCCTCAGGAGATAGATTAGGTGTTACGTCCACCCCCAGGTCTCTTTCACGCGTCGTTACAGGTAGGCTGTTCCCCTTCATTGTGTACTGTCCCTTTGGTCTCCTATCTCCTAGTCCCATTTCCATAACTTTACATTTGCTCGTGTTGAATTCTAGTAGCCATTTCTCTGACCATCTCTGCAATCTGTTCAGGTCCTCTTGGAGGATCCTGCAATCCTCATCTGTCACAACTCTTCTCATCAACTTTGCATCATCCGCAAACATCGACATGTAGGACTCTACGCCTGTAAACATGTCGTTAACATATACAAGAAATAGAATTGGTCCCAGCACCGATCCTTGTGGTACTCCACTTGTTACTGTTCGCCAGTCCGACTTCTCGCCCCTTACCGTAACTCTTTGGCTCCTTCCTGTTAGGTAGTTCCTTATCCATTCTAGGACCTTTCCCCCCACCCCCGCCTGCCTCTCGAGCTTGAACAGCAGTCTCATGTGCGGTACTGTATCAAAGGCTTTTTGGCAGTCCAGAAATATGCAGTCTGCCCAACCATCTCTGTCCTGTCTTATCCTCGTTATTTTATCATAGAATTCCAGAAGGTTTGTTAGGCACGATTTCCCTGTCCAGAACCCATGTTGATGTTTGTTCACAAACCTAATGTTCTCCAGGTGTGCAACCAGTCGCAGCCTAATTATTCTTTCCAGTATTTTACAGGGGATGCTTGTCAGTGATACAGGTCTGTAGTTAAGTGCCTCCTCCCTATCTCCTTTCTTGAAGATCGGCACGACATTTGCCTTCTTCCAGCAACTGGGCAATTCTCCTGACATAAGTGACTCATTAAAGATCATTGCCAGAGGCACGCTGAGGGCCTGTGCTGCTTCTTTTAGTATCCACGGTGATACTTTGTCTGGTCCAACTGCTTTAGTTGCATCTAGAGTTGTCAACTGTTTCATTACCTCCTCTGCTGTCACCTCTATATCTGATAGTCTTTCATCTAGGGTAACCCCTTCCAACAATGGGAGCTGCTCAGGCTCGGTAGTGAACACTCCATGGAAACTGGCATTCAGTGCCTCGCAGATTTCCTTGTCACTTTCAGTATATGCCCCCTCTGTCTTCCTTAGTCTTGTCACTTGGTCGTTCACCGACATTTTTCTTCTTATATGACTGTGTAGTAACTTGGGTTGTTTTTTCGCTTTGATTGCAATATCGTTCTCATAGTCCCTTTCCGATGTTCGTCTTATGTTAATGTAATCGTTCCTAGCTCTGTTGTATCTGCTTCTGTTGTCCTCTGTTCTTTGTCTTCTGTACTTCCTCCACTCCCGTCTGCTGGCCATTTTTGCTTCCTGACACTGTCTATTAAACCATGGGTTATTATATTCCTTCTTATTTTTTCCCTTTACCGTTGGTATAAATCTCTCTTCGGCCTCCTGGCATTTCTGTATGACTAGGTCCATCATATCTTGGACTGTTTTTCCTCTAATTTCTTCCTCCCACTGCACTTCACCCAGATAGTCCCTTATCCTCATATAGTCCCCTTTCCTGTAGTCAGCTCTCCTTTCCCAGATCTCTTGTCCCATGGTCATAAGTTTGAATTCCATCATGTAGTCAAAGACTAGGACACAATGGTCACTGGCCCCTAGAGGTATTTCATGCTCTAAATTCTCGATATCTTCTACGTTCTGGGTGAAAATCAGGTCTAATAGGCTCGGTGCATCTCCTCCTCTTTCCCTTGTGTCTTCCTTCACATGTTGTGTCAGGAAATTCCTGTCTATAACATCTACTAATTTTGCTCCCCACGTTTCGTCCCCTCCATGGGGATTCCTTGATTCCCAATTTATCTCTCCATGATTTAGGTCCCCCATGATCAGCAGCTTCGCTCTCATTCTGTGGGCTAGTGTTGCTGCCTTCTGCAGTTCATCTATACATGCTTTGTTGTTGTCATCATACTCCTGCCTGGGTCTTCTACTGTTTGGTGGGGGATTGTAGATTACCAGGATCACAATCTTCCTCCCATCTACTGTCAGAGTTCCATGTATGAAGCTTGTGCACTCATTGGTAACTCGATTTCCGAGGTCTTCAAACTTCCATTTCCGCTTTATTAGGAGTGCTACTCCCCCTCCCTGTCTCTGTGTCCTCTCTTTTCGTATCACCTGGTACCCTTCCGGAAAGATTGCATCTGAGATCATGTCATTAATTTTAGTTTCCACAATTGCAACTATGTCAGGATCTGCTTCACTCACTCTTTCTTTTATCTCTTCTGCTTTATTAGATACCCCATCAGCATTGGTGTACCAAACCTTGAGATTCTTCATGGAAACTCTTGTACCAGAGTTCTCCCTTTCTCTGGGGGTCTGGGGGGATCTGGGGGATGTCTGGGGGGTGACTGGGGGCAGAGGGGATCTGGGGGATCTGGGGGGTGTCTGGGGGATGACTGGGGGCGGGGAGGGTCCGGGGGATGTCCGGGGGGATCCGGGGGGTGTCTGGGGGGGTCCGGGGGGTGTATGGGGGGTGAAAGAGTTCAGGAGGGGGGTGTTCAGAAAGAGTGCTTGGGGGGCTACTGGGGGCTGGGCTTCTAGGAAGGTAGGTAGGAGGGTCTGGGGTAGGGCCTGG
>NC_091165.1:36824765-36827265 GCF_040958095.1 Procambarus clarkii | reverse complement strand
CTGTCTTCCAGTGTCGTGAGGTGCATTTCCCGCAGCCTTTCCTCATAACTCATGCCTCTTAGTTCTGGGACTAGTCTAGTAGCATACCTTTGGACTTTTTCCAGCTTCGTCTTGTGCTTGACAAGGTACGGGCTCCATGCTGGGGCCGCATACTCCAGGATTGGTCTTACATATGTGGTGTACAAGATTCTGAATGATTCCTTACACAGGTTCCTGAACGCCGTTCTGATGTTAGCCAGCCTCGCATATGCCGCAGACGTTATTCTCTTTATGTGGGCTTCAGGAGACAGGTTTGGTGTGATATCAACTCCTAGATCTTTCTCTCTGTCTGTTTCATTAAGTACTTCATCTCCTATTCTGTATCCTGTGCCTGGCCTCCTGTTTCCACTGCCTAGTTTCATTACTTTGCATTTACTCGGGTTGAACTTCAACAGCCATTTGTTGGACCATTCACTCAGTCTATCCAGGTCATCTTGTAGCCTCCTACTATCATCCTCTGTTTCAATCCTCCTCATAATTTTTGCATCGTCGGCAAACATTGAGAGGAACGAATCTATACCCTCTGGGAGATCATTTACATATACCAGAAACAGTATAGGTCCAAGGACTGACCCCTGCGGGACTCCACTTGTGACGTCTCGCCAATCTGAGACCTCACCCCTCACACAGACTCGTTGTCTCCTGTTGCTTAGGTATTCCTCTATCCACCGGAGTACCTTCCCTCTCACTCCAGCCTGCATCTCCAACTTTCGCACTAGCCTCTTGTGTGGCACTGTATCAAAGGCTTTCTGACAATCCAAAAATATGCAGTCTGCCCACCCTTCTCTTTCTTGCCTTATTTTTGTTGCCTGGTCGTAGAATTCAAGTAACCCTGTGAGGCAGGACCTGCCATCCCTGAACCCATGTTGATGCTGTGTTACAAAGTTCCTTCGCTCCAGATGCTCCACTAGTTTTTTTCGCACAATCTTCTCCATCAGCTTGCATGGTATGCAGGTTAGGGACACTGGCCTGTAGTTCAGTGCCTCCTGTCTATCCCCTTTCTTGTATATCGGGACTACGTTAGCTGCTTTCCAAGTATCTGGCAGTTCCCCTGTTGCCAGTGATTTGTTATACACTATGGAGAGTGGTAGGCTCAGTTCTCTTGCTCCTTCCTTTAGAACCCAAGGGGAGATTCCATCTGGGCCTATAGCCTTCGTCACGTCCAACTCTAGTAAACACTTCCTTACTTCCCCACTGGTAATCTCAAACTCTTCCAGTGGTTCCTGGTTAGCTATTCCCTCACTTACCTCTGGAATTTCTCCTTGTTCTAAGGTGAAGACCTCCTGGAATTTCTTATTCAATTCCTCACACACTTCCTTGTCATTTGTAGTGAATCCTTCCGCCCCTATCCTTAATCTCATAACCTGTTCCTTTACTGTTGTTTTTCTCCTAATGTGGCTATGCAACAATTTAGGCTGAGTCTTTGCCTTGCTTGCGATGTCATTTTCGTATTGTCTTTCTGCCTCTCTTCTCATCCTGACATATTCATTCCTGGCATTCTGGTATCTTTCTCTGCTCTCCAGTGTCCTGTTATTCCTATAGTTTCTCCATGCCCTTTTACTTTGCTGCTTAGCTAGCCTACATCTTTGATTAAACCATGGGTTTCTCATCTTCATTTCTCTGTTTTCCTTTTGGACTGGGACAAACTTGTTTGCTGCGTCCTTGCACTTCTGCGTGATGTAATCCATCATATCTTGGGCCGTCTTTTCCCTGAGCTCTGTTTCCCATGCTATATCAGTTAGGAATTTTCTTATCCCCTCATAGTTTCCCTTTCGGTATGCTAACCTTTTGGTTTCGGTATCCCTCCTCGAGTTCAATAACCCTTCTTCAATCAAGTACTCAAACACCAGTACACTGTGGTCGCTCATTCCTACTGGGTCCTCAAAACCGATTTCTCTTATGTCGGAGTCGTTCAGAGTGAAGACTAGGTCGAGTCTCGCTGGTTCGTCATTGCCTCTCATCCTTGTGGGTTCTCCGACATGCTGCGTTAAAAAGTTGCTTGTCACCACCTCCAATAGTTTGGCTCTCCACGTATCCTCGCCTCCATGCGGTTCCTTGTTCTCCCAGTCAATCTTTCCGTGATTGAAGTCGCCCATGATGAGCAGGTGGGATCTATTTCTACAGGCAGCAGAGGCTGCCCTCTCAATTATAGTGTTAACTGCCTTGTTGTTGTTTTCATACTCTTGACTGGGTCTCCTGTCATTTGGTGGAGGGTTGTATATTACTGCTACTACTATTCTTGATCCTCCCATTGTTATGGTGCCTGCTATGTAGTCTCTGAACTCCTCACAGCCCGGGATGGCCATCTCCTTAAAACTCCATTCCCTTCTCATGAGTAGGGCCACTCCGCCTCCTCCTCTACCTTCCCTCTCTTTCCTTATTACTGTATACTCCTGGGGAAACACGGCATTCGTTATGATTCCAGAGAGTTTTGTTTCAGTGAGTCCGATTACATCTGGGT
>NC_091165.1:36779765-36819765 GCF_040958095.1 Procambarus clarkii | reverse complement strand
GAATGGGGTGGGGGGGGGGAGGGAGGGTTGGGTGGAGGCAGGTAGGGTGAGGGGAAGGGAGGGTTTCTATGCAGAGGGGGGTGGTGGTGTTGCCCTCCCCTCTGGTGTTGCTGGGATGCTGGTTTTGGGTTCGCCTCTTGTCTCTTGGACTGTTGTGTTGGGGCTGTGATTTCCTGGTTTGCTCCTCTCTCCCTGCGCTTCCTCCTTGCCTCTGCTGCCCTGGCTCTCTCCTCCTTCGTCCTGTCCCTCTGCAGGAATACTTTTTTATATCCCTCCACATGCTGCAGACGACTCTTCTTTTCGCGAATATCCTCCTTCGTGGTTTCGTTTGTAAACACCACCTTTACAAGTCGGTTTCTGTCCTTGTTGTACCAGCCCAACCTGAAAACCTTCTCAATGTTTTGTTCAGCCCCTTCCATCTGTAACCCCTTCAGTAGCCCATGTACTATCCTTCCTCTTCCATTCTTGCCTGTTGGATCCTTCCTGTTCTTTGATGCCTACAACTACCACTGATCTTTTTCTCTCCAGCAGTTGAGTGGTGCACCTTGCTGCTTCCTGTGACGTAGCTGCTTGCATCGCTACCTCCCTCACTGTGTCCATTGCTTCTGAGCTCTTTTTCAGTCGTTCCGCAAATGTTTCAGGTACAGAGGCATAGCCTTCCAATGTAACATTCCCATCTTCCCTTTGGATGATAATCTGATGCTCGGTCTCTTTATTCCGAGATATTGTGTTTGTGTGTGTGTGTGTGTGTGTGTGTGTGTGTGTGTGTGTGTGTGTGTGTGTGTGTGTGTGTGTGTGTGTGTGTGTGTGTGTGTGTGTGTGTGTGTGGACGGTTGAGGCAAGACAGAGTAGCGAGAGACAGTGACTGAGCACTACCTGCACCGTACAGTCCCCCCCTCCCCACCTACTCACACCATCACCGTAGACACACAGTAACCATGTCTGCATCACTTACTAACAATACCCACAGAGGCGGTAGTACACTGACTTCCTTCTCTACTCACAATCGACGATCCCGGGTTCCATCCCTGGGCGGAAAGACACGTTTATTTTCCACCTAATGCCTCTGTTCACTTAGCAGGAGGACCCTAGGAGTTAGTCAACTGTTGCAGCATCCAAGAGGAAGGTCAGTAGTTTGACCTGACGAACGAGGATGATGGGGGGGGGGGGGATACATCGCCACGAGCTTAAAGTATATATATGTATAATAATTTTGGAGAATTGATTTTTCAATTACCATCGACAGTAAAAAGAAACATAAGAAATATTGAGAAAATTCGTGTTAGAATTATTAATCTTACTTTTTCGGTCGTATTTAACAACATATGTTTACAAGAAAGACTGCTACCAAAATATACTAATATATGTATAAGTATACATATATATATAAGTGTATATATACACACACAGAACACCACCCGGAGTGAACCACCCTAACAAACCATTCTGAAATACAAGTGTCTGAGAGCACATAAACACACCAAATGTTCTGTGGTAAAACCTCACTTCTGAGAGCACAGGAAAGACTTGAAAGTTGTATGAGGGAAAATAACAACCCAACTACCTCATTAGACGTGTACCTCAGAGAGAAAGCATAATTTATGAGAGACCAAAACTCCGGGAAACTTACTAACTTGTGCGCCTTGGTGCAGGCCGCCAGGAGGAGCGGCCACTAATTATTAATGGACACCAGAACAGAAGACACAACTTAGACAGAATATGTTCATTGGGTTCAAGTTTTACTGGAGTTTATAAGCTAAGTCTTAACTACTCAACCCAACTACCATCTTGTAGTTAGTAGACACTGCTTCGTGTCTCGTCTTCAGTACCAGTTATAGACGTGTTGTTGTACACTAATGGTCCAGCCTCACTGTACACTAATGGTCCAGGCTCACTGTACACACTAATGGTCCAGGAACACTGTGTACACTAATGGTCCAGCCCCACTGTACACTAATGGTCCAGGCTCACTGTACACACTAATGGTCCAGGAACACTGTGTACACTAATGGTCCAGCCTCACGTGTACACTAATGGTCCAGCCTCACTGTGTATACTATTGGTCCAGCCCCACTGTGTACACTAATGGTCCAGCCCCACTCTGTACACTAATGGTCCAGCCACACTGTGTACACTAATGGTCCAGGCTCACTGTACACTAATGGTCCAGCCACACTGTACACTAATGGTCCAGCCTCACTGTGTATACTATTGGTCCAGCCCCACTGTGTACACTAATGGTCCAGCCCCACTCTGTACACTAATGGTCCAGCCACACTGTGTACACTAATGGTCCAGCCACACTGTACACTAATGGTCCAGCCTCACTGTGTACACTAATGGTCCAGCCTCACTGTGTACACTAATGGTCCAGCCACACTGTGTACACTAATGGTCCAGCCCCACTCTGTACACTAATGGTCCAGCCACACTGTGTACACTAATGGTCCAGCCACACTGTACACTAATGGTCCAGCCACACTGTGTACACTAATGGTCCAGCCACACTGTACACTAATGGTCCAGCCTCACTGTGTACACTAATGGTCCAGCCACACTGTACACTAATGGTCCAGGAACACTGTGTACACTAATGGTCCAGCCTCACTGTACACTAATGGTCCAGGAACACTGTGTACACTAATGGTCCAGGAACACTGTACACTAATGATCCAGCCCCACTGTACACTAATGGTCCAGGAACACTGTGTACACTAATGGTCCAGGAACACTGTACACTAATGATCCAGCCCCACTGTACACTAATGGTCCAGCCACACTGTACACTAATGGTCCAGCCTCACTGTATACACTAATGGTCCAGGAACACTGTATACACTAATGGTCCAGGAACACTGTGTACACTAATGGTCCAGCCACACTGTGTACACTAATGGTCCAGGAACACTGTGTACACTAATGGTCCAGGCTCACTGTACACTAATGGTCCAGCCACACTGTACACTAATGGTCCAGCCTCACTGTATACACTAATGGTCCAGGAACACTGTATACACTAATGGTCCAGGAACACTGTGTACACTAATGGTCCAGGAACACTGTGTACACTAATGGTCCAGCCCCACTGTACACTAATGGTCCAGGCTCACTGAACACACTAATGGTCCAGGAACACTGTGTACACTAATGGTCCAGGAACACTGTGTACACTAATGGTCCAGGAACACTGTGTACACTAATGGTCCAGGAACACTGTGTACACTAATGGTCCAGGAACACTGTATACACTAATGGTCCAGCCCCACTGTGTACACTAATGGTCCAGCCCCACTGTGTACACTAATGGTCCAGCCCCACTGTACACTAATGGTCCAGCCCCACTGTACACTAATGGTCCAGCCCCACTGTACACTAATGGTCCAGCCACACTGTGTACACTAATGGTCCAGCCTCACTGTACACTAATGGTCCAGCCCCACTGTGTACACTAATGGTCCAGCCCCACTGTGTACACTAATGGTCCAGCCCCACTGTACACTAATGGTCCAGCCCCACTGTACACTAATGGTCCAGCCCCACTGTACACTAATGGTCCAGCCACACTGTGTACACTAATGGTCCAGCCTCACTGTACACTAATGGTCCAGCCCCACTGTGTACACTAATGGTCCAGCCACACTGTACACTAATGGTCCAGCGTCACTGTGTACACTAATGGTCCAGCCCCACTGTACACTAATGGTCCAGCCACACTGTGTACACTAATGGTCCAGCCCCACTGTACACTAATGGTCCAGCCACACTGTACACTAATGGTCCAGCCCCACTGTGTACACTAATGGTCCAGCCACACTGTACACTAATGGTCCAGCCTCACTGTACACTAATGGTCCAGCCCCACTGTACACTAATGGTCCAGCCACACTGTACACTATTGGTCCAGCCACACTGTACACTAATGGTCCAGCCTCACTGTACACTAATGGTCCAGCCCCACTGTACACTAATGGTCCAGCCACACTGTACACTAATGGTCCAGCCACACTGTACACTAATGGTCCAGCCACACTGTACACTAATGGTCCAGCCTCACTGTACACTAATGGTCCAGCCCCACTGTACACTAATGGTCCAGCCCCACTGTGTACACTAATGGTCCAGCCACACTGTACACTAATGGTCCAGCCACACTGTACACTAATGGTCCAGCCACACTGTGTACACTAATGGTCCAGCCTCACTGTACACTAATGGTCCAGCCCCACTGTACACTAATGGTCCAGCCTCACTGTGTACACTAATGGTCCAGCCACACTGTACACTAATGGTCCAGCCTCACTGTACACTAATGGTCCAGCCACACTGTACACTATTGGTCCAGCCCCACTGTACACTAATGGTCCAGCCTCACTGTGTACACTAATGGTCCAGCCACACTGTACACTAATGGTCCAGCCACACTGTACACTAATGGTCCAGCCTCACTGTACACTAATGGTCCAGCCCCACTGTACACTAATGGTCCAGCCACACTGTACACTAATGGTCCAGCCTCACTGTGTACACTAATGGTCCAGCCACACTGTGTACACTAATGGTCCAGCCTCACTGTGTACACTAATGGTCCAGCCTCACTGTGTACACTAATGGTCCAGCCTCACTGTGTACACTAATGGTCCAGCCTCACTGTGTACACTAATGGTCCAGCCTCACTGTGTACACTAATGGTCCAGCCTCACTGTGTACACTAATGGTCCAGCCTCACTGTGTACACTAATGGTCCAGCCTCACTGTGTACACTAATGGTCCAGCCCCACTGTACACTAATGGTCCAGCCTCACTGTGTACACTAATGGTCCAGCCTCACTGTGTACACTAATGGTCCAGCCTCACTGTGTACACTAATGGTCCAGCCACACTGTGTACACTAATGGTCCAGCCCCACTGTGTACACTAATGGTCCAGCCTCACTGTGTACACTAATGGTCCAGCCTCACTGTGTACACTAATGGTCCAGCCTCACTGTGTACACTAATGGTCCAGCCCCACTGTACACTAATGGTCCAGCCTCACTGTGTACACTAATGGTCCAGCCTCACTGTGTACACTAATGGTCCAGCCTCACTGTGTACACTAATGGTCCAGCCACACTGTGTACACTAATGGTCCAGCCTCACTGTGTACACTAATGGTCCAGGCTCACTGTACACTAATGATCCAGCGTCACTGTGTACACTAATGGTCCAGCCTCACTGTGTACACTAATGGTCCAGCCTCACTGTGTACACTAATGGTCCAGCCCCACTGTGTACACTAATGGTCCAGCCTCACTGTACACTAATGATCCAGCGTCACTGTGTACACTAATGGTCCAGCCACACTGTACACTAATGGTTCAGCGTCATTGTGTACACTAATGGTCCAGCCACACTGTACACTAATGGTCCAACCACACTGTACACTAATGGTCCAGCCACACTGTACACTAATGGTCCAGCCACACTGTACACTAATGGTCCAGCCATACTGTACACTAATGGTCCAGCCCCACTGTACACTAATGGTCCAGGCTCACTGTATACACTAATGGTCCAGGAACACCGTATACACTAATGGTCCAGGAACACTGTGTACACTAATGGTCCAGCCCCACTGTACACTAATGGTCCAGCCCCACTGTACACTAATGGTCCAGGCTCACTGTACACACTAATGGTCCAGGAACACTGTGTACACTAATGGTCCAGGAACACTGTGTACACTAATGGTCCAGGAACACTGTATACACTAATGGTCCAGGAACACTGTGTACACTAATGGTCCAGCCCCACTGTGTACACTAATGGTCCAGCCCCACTGTGTACACTAATGGTCCAGCCACACTGTGTACACTAATGGTCCAGGCTCACTGTACACTAATGGTCCAGCCACACTGTACACTAATGGTCCAGCCTCACTGTGCACACTAATGGTCCAGCCACACTGTACACTAATGGTCCAGCCCCACTGTGTACACTAATGGTCCAGGCTCACTATGTACATTAATGGTCCAGCCTCACTGTGTACACTAATGATCCAGCCCCACTGTGTACACTAATGGTCCAGCCTCACTGTGTACACTAATGGTCCAGCCTCACTGTGTACATTAATGGTCCAGCCACACTGTGTACACTAATGGTCCAGCCTCACTGTGTGCACTAATGGTCCAGCCTCACTGTGTACACTAATGGTCCAGCCCCACTGTGTACACTATTGGTCCAGCCTCACTGTGTACACTAATGGTCCAGCCACACTGTGTACACTAATGGTCCAGCCTCACTGTGTGCACTAATGGTCCAGCCCCACTGTGTACACTAATGGTCCAGCCTCACTGTGTACACTAATGGTCCAGCCTCACTGTGTACACTAATGGTCCAGCCCCACTGTACACTAATGGTCCAGCCTCACTGTGTACACTAATGGTCCAGCCTCACTGTGTACACTAATGGTCCAGCCTCACTGTGTACACTAATGGTCCAGCCACACTGTGTACACTAATGGTCCAGCCTCACTGTGTACACTAATGGTCCAGCCTCACTGTGTACACTAATGGTCCAGCCTCACTGTGTACACTAATGGTCCAGGCTCACTGTACACTAATGATCCAGCGTCACTGTGTACACTAATGGTCCAGCCTCACTGTGTACACTAATGGTCCAGCCTCACTGTGTACACTAATGGTCCAGCCCCACTGTGTACACTAATGGTCCAGCCTCACTGTACACTAATGATCCAGCGTCACTGTGTACACTAATGGTCCAGCCACACTGTACACTAATGGTTCAGCGTCATTGTGTACACTAATGGTCCAGCCACACTGTACACTAATGGTCCAACCACACTGTACACTAATGGTCCAGCCACACTGTACACTAATGGTCCAGCCACACTGTACACTAATGGTCCAGCCATACTGTACACTAATGGTCCAGCCCCACTGTACACTAATGGTCCAGGCTCACTGTATACACTAATGGTCCAGGAACACCGTATACACTAATGGTCCAGGAACACTGTGTACACTAATGGTCCAGCCCCACTGTACACTAATGGTCCAGCCCCACTGTACACTAATGGTCCAGGCTCACTGTACACACTAATGGTCCAGGAACACTGTGTACACTAATGGTCCAGGAACACTGTGTACACTAATGGTCCAGGAACACTGTATACACTAATGGTCCAGGAACACTGTGTACACTAATGGTCCAGCCCCAATGTGTACACTAATGGTCCAGCCCCACTGTGTACACTAATGGTCCAGCCACACTGTGTACACTAATGGTCCAGGCTTACTGTACACTAATGGTCCAGCCACACTGTACACTAATGGTCCAGCCTCACTGTGCACACTAATGGTCCAGCCACACTGTACACTAATGGTCCAGCCCCACTGTGTACACTAATGGTCCAGGCTCACTATGTACATTAATGGTCCAGCCTCACTGTGTACACTAATGGTTCAGCCTCACTGTGTACACTAATGGTCCAGCCTCACTGTGTACATTAATGGTCCAGCCACACTGTGTACACTAATGGTCCAGCCTCACTGTGTGCACTAATGGTCCAGCCCCACTGTGTACACTAATGGTCCAGCCCCACTGTGTACACTATTGGTCCAGCCTCACTGTACACTAATGGTCCAGCCCCACTGTGTACACTAATGGTCCAGCCCCACTGTACACTAATGGTCCAGCCCCACTGTACACTAATGGTCCAGCCACACTGTGTACACTAATGGTCCAGCTCTACTGTACACTAATGGTCCAGCCACACTGTGTACACTAATGGTCCAGCCACACTGTGTACACTAATGGTCCAGCCCCACTGTACACTAATGGTCCAGCCACACTGTGTACACTAATGGTCCAGCCACACTGTACACACTAATGGTCCAGGAACACTGTGTACACTAATGGTCCAGCCTCACTGTGTACACTAATGGTCCAGCCCCACTGTGTACACTAATGGTCCAGCCTCACTGTACACTAATGGTCCAGCCTCACTGTGTACACTAATGGTCCAGCCACACTGTGTACACTAATGGTCCAGCCACACTGTACACTAATGGTCCAGCCTCACTGTACACTAATGGTCCAGCGTCACTGTGTACACTCTTGGTCCAGCCCCACTGTGTACACTAATGGTCCAGCCTCACTGTACACTAATGGTCCAGCCTCACTGTGTACACTAATGGTCCAGCCACACTGTACACTAATGGTCCAGCCCCACTGTGTACACTAATGGTCCAGCCACACTGTACACTAATGGTCCAGCCTCACTGTACACTAATGGTCCAGCGTCACTGTGTACACTAATGGTCCAGCGTCACTGTGTACACTAATGGTCCAGCCCCACTGTACACTAATGGTCCAGCCTCACTGTGTACACTAATGGTCCAGCCTCACTGTGTACACTAATGGTCCAGCCTCACTGTGTACACTAATGGTCCAGCCCCACTGTGTACACTAATGGTCCAGCCACACTGTGTACACTAATGGTCCAGCCTCACTGTGTACACTAATGGTCCAGGCTCACTGTATAATAATGATCCAGCGTCACTGTGTACACTAATGGTCCAGCCTCACTGTGTACAGTAATGGTCCAGCCTCACTGTGTACACTAATGGTCCAGCCTCACTGTACACTAATGATCCAGCCTCACTGTGTACGCTAATGGTCCAGCCTCACTGTGTACGCTAATGGTCCAGCCTCACTGTGTACACTAATGGTCCAGCCTCACTGTGTACACTAATGGTCCAGCCTCACTGTGTACACTAATGGTCCAGCCACACTGTGTACACTAATGGTCCAGCCTCACTGTGTACACTAATGGTCCAGCCTCACTGTGTACACTAATGGTCCAGGCTCACTGTATAATAATGATCCAGCCTCACTGTGTACGCTAATGGTCCAGCCTCACTGTGTACACTAATGGTCCAGCCTCACTGTGTACACTAATGGTCCAGCCTCACTGTGTACACTAATGGTCCAGCCTCACTGTGTACACTAATGGTCCAGCCTCACTGTACACTAATGATCCAGCCTCACTGTGTACGCTAATGGTCCAGCCTCACTGTGTACGCTAATGGTCCAGCCTCACTGTGTACACTAATGGTCCAGCCTCACTGTGTACACTAATGGTCCAGCCTCACTGTGTACACTAATGGTCCAGCCTCACTGTGTACACTATTGGTCCAGCCTCACTGTGTACACTAATGGTCCAGCCTCACTGTGTACACTAATGGTCCAGCCACACTGTGTACACTAATGGTCCAGCCTCACTGTGTACACTAATGGTCCAGCCTCACTGTGTACACTAATGGTCCAGGCTCACTGTATAATAATGATCCAGCGTCACTGTGTACACTAATGGTCCAGCCTCACTGTGTACAGTAATGGTCCAGCCTAACTGTGTACACTAATGGTCCAGCCTCACTGTGTACACTAATGGTCCAGGCTCACTGTATAATAATGATCCAGCGTCACTGTGTACACTAATGGTCCAGCCCCACTGTGTACACTAATGGTCCAGCCACACTGTGTACACTAATGGTCCAGCCACACTGTGTACAGTAATGGTCCAGCCTCACTGTGTACACTAATGGTCCAGCCACACTGTGTACACTAATGGTCCAGCCTCACTGTGTACAGTAATGGTCCAGCCTCACTGTGTACACTAATGGTCCAGCCCCACTGTGTACACTAATGGTCCAGCCTCACTGTACACTAATGATCCAGCATCACTGTGTACACTAATGGTCCAGCCCCACTGTACACTAATGGTTCAGCGTCATTGTGTACACTAATGGTCCAGCCCCACTGTACACTAATGGTCCAGCCCCACTGTACACTAATGGTCCAGCCACACTGTACACTAATGGTCCAGCCACACTGTACACTAATGGTCTAGCCACACTGTACACTAATGGTCCAGCCACACTGTACACTAATGGTCCAGCCATACTGTACACTAATGGTCCAGCCCCACTGTACACTAATGGTCCAGGCTCACTGTACACTAATGATCCAGCCTCACTGTGTACACTAATGGTCCAGCCTCACTGTGTACACTAATGGTCCAGCCACACTGTACACTAATGGTCCAGCCACACTGTCCACTAATGGTCCAGCCACACTGTACACTAATGGTCCAGCCACACTGTACACTAATGGTCCAGCCACACTGTGTACACTAATGGTCCAGCCTCACTGTGTACACTAATGGTCCAGCCCCACTGTGTACACTAATGGTCCAGCCTCACTGTACACTAATGGTCCAGCGTCACTGTGTACACTAATGGTCCAGCCCCACTGTACACTAATGGTCCAGCGTCACTGTGTACACTAATGGTCCAGCTACACTGTACACTAATGGTCCAGCGTCACTGTGTACACTAATGGTCCAGCCACACTGTACACTAATGGTCCAGCGTCACTGTGTACACTAATGGTCCAGCCTCACTGTTTACACTGATGGTCCAGCCACACTGTGTACACTAATGGTCCAGCCTCACTGTTTACACTGATGGTCCAGCCACACTGTGTACACTAATGGTCCAGCCTCACTGTACACTAATGGTCCAGCCTCACTGTTTACACTGATGGTCCAGCCACACTGTGTACACTAATGGTCCAGCCACACTGTGTACACTAATGGTCCAGCCCCACTGTACACTAATGGTCCAGCCACACTGTGTACACTGATGGTCCAGCCCCACTGTACACTAATGGTCCAGCCACACTGTGTACACTAATGGTCCAGCCACACTGTGTGCACTAATGGTCCAGCCACACTGTGTACACTAATGGTCCAGCCACACTGTGTACACTAATGGTCCAGCCACACTGTGTACACTAATGGTCCAGCCACACTGTGTACACTAATGGTCCAGCCACACTGTGTACACTAATGGTCCAGCCCCACTGTACACTAATGGTCCAGCCACACTGTGTACACTAATGGTCCTGCCCCACTGTACACTAATGGTCCAGCCTCACTGTGTACACTAATGGTCCAGCCACACTGTGTACACTAATGGTCCAGCCCCACTGTACACTAATGGTCCAGCCACACTGTGTACACTAATGGTCCAGCCACACTGTGTACACTAATGGTCCAGCCCCACTGTGTACACTAATGGTCCAGCCTCACTGTGTACACTAATGGTCCAGCCACACTGTGTACACTAATGGTCCAGCCCCACTGTACACTAATGGTCCAGCCTCACTGTGTACACTAATGGTCCAGCCCCACTGTACACTAATGGTCCAGCCACACTGTACACTAATGGTCCAGCCACACTGTACACTAATTGTTCAGCCTCACGTTGTACCATAATAATCCTCCCAGCTCATGGGATGTGGACAAAAGCATGTTGGTGCTACACAGACGCTCATGGAGGCGACACAGACACTCATGGAGGCGACACAGACCCTCATGGTGGCGACACAGACACTCATGGTGGCGACACAGACACTTAGGGTGGCAACACAGATACTCATGGTGGCGACACAGACGCTCATGGTGGCGACACAGACACTCATGGTGGCGACACAGACACTCATGGTGGCGACACAGACACTCATGGAGGCGACACAGACGGTCATGGTGGCGACACAGACACTCATGGTGGCGACACAAACACTCAGGGTGGCGACACAGACGGTCATGGTGGCGACACAGACACTCATGGTGGCGACGCAGACGCTCATGGTGGCGACACAGACACTCATGGTGGCGACACAGACGGTCATGGTGGCGACTCAGACACTCATGGTGGCGACACAGACACTCATGGTGGCGACACAGACACTCGTGGTGGCGACACAGACACTCATGGTGGCGACACAGACGGTCATGGTGGCGACACAGACACTCATGGTGGCGACACAGACGCTCATGGTGGCGACACAGACACTCATGGTGGCGACACAGACGGTCATGGTGGCGACACAGACACTCATGGTGGCGACACAGACACTCATGGTGGCGACACAGACACTCATGGTGGCGACACAGACACTCATGGTGGCGACACAGACACTCATGGTGGCGACACAGACACTCATGGTGGCGACACAGACACTCATGGTGGCGACACAGACGGTCATGGTGGCGACACAGACACTCATGGTGGCGACACAGACACTCATGGTGGCGACACAGACACTCATGGTGGCGACACAGACACTCATGGTGGCGACACAGACACTCATGGTGGCGACACAGACACTCATGGTGGCGACACAGACACTCATGGTGGCGACACAGACACTCATGGTGGCGACACAGACGGTCATGGTGGCGACACAGACACTCATGGTGGCGACACAGACGCTCATGGTGGCGACACAGACACTAATGGTGGCGACACAGACGCTCATGGTGGCGACACAGACGGTCATGGTGGCGACACAGACACTCATGGTGGCGACACAGACGCTCATGGTGGCGAAACAGACGCTCATGGTGGCGACACAGACACTCATGGTGGCGACACAGACGGTCATGGTGGCGACACAGACACTCATGGTGGCGACACAGACACTCATGGTGGCGACACAGACACTCATGGTGGCGACACAGACACTCATGGTGGCGACACAGACACTCATGGTGGCGACACAGACGGTCATGGTGGCGACACAGACACTCATGGTGGCGACACAGACACTCATGGTGGCGACAGACACTCATGGTGGCGACACAGACGGTCATGGTGGCGACACAGACACTCATGGTGGCGACACAGACGGTCATGGTGGCGACACAGACACTCATGGAGGCGACACAGACGCTCATGGAGGCGACACAGACGCTCATGGTGGCGACACAGACGCTCATGGTGGCGACACAGACCCCCACACAGCCCCTACACGCGACAGAGACGGAGCGCCGGTGACAGATCACCTCCAACAAACCCGAGAAATTGTTTCTTATTTTGCAGACAAAAAGTTTGTCTTACGGCCACTTTAAGAGCGGAGAATGTTGGCGAGAGTTGTGTGGTGGCTCAGAGTGGTGGCTCGACCCGTCTTGAGGGTCCGGGTTCCAGGTACTTCTTGGTGCTCCTCCGCCAGGGCCAGGTAGACATGGGGCGCCGGAAGTGGTGGTCTTGGGGGGGGGGGGGGGGCTGAAGCTGTGCAACACTTTGTCTGGGGGAACTGAAGCTGTGCAACACTTTGTCTGGGGAACTGAAGCTGTGCAACACTTTGTCTGGGGGAACTGAAGCTGTGCAACACTTTGTCTGGGGTAACTGAAGCTGTGTAACACATTGTCTGGGGAACTGAAGCTGTGCAACACTTTGTCTGGGGGTAACTGAAGCTGTGCAACACTGTCCGGGGAACTGAAGCTGTGCAACACTTCGTCTGAGGAACTGAAGCTGTGCAACACTGTTTTTGGGAATTGAAGCTGTGCAACACTGTCTTTGGGAATTGAAGCTGTGCAACACTTTGTCTGGGGGGAACTGAAGCTGTGTAACACTTTGTCTGGGGGAACTGAAGCTGTGCAACACTTTGTCTGGGGAACTGAAGCTGTGCAACACTTTATCTGGGGGTAACTGAAGCTGTGCAACACTTTGTCTGGGGAACTGAAGCTGTGCAACACTGTCCGGGGAACTGAAGCTGTGCAACACTTCGTCTGAGGAACTGAAGCTGTGCAACACTGTCTTTGGGAATTGAAGCTGTGCAACACTTTGTCTGGGGGAACTGAAGCTGTGCAACACTTGACTGGGAAACTGAAGCTGTACAACACTGCCTGGGGAAACTGAAGCTGTGCAACACTTGACTGGGAAACTGAAGCTGTACAACACTGCCTGGGGAAACTGAAGCTGTGCAACACTTTGTCTGAGGAACTGAAGCTGTGGAACACTTTGTCTGAGGAACTGAAGCTGTGCAACACTTTGTCTGTGGGAACTGTAGCTGTGCAACACTTTGTCTGGGAAACTGAAGCTGTGCAACACTTTGTCTGGGGGGAACTGGAGCTGTGCAACACTTTGTCTGGGAAACTGAAGCTGTACAACACTGTCTGGGGGAACTGAAGCTGTGAAACACTGTCTGGGGTTAACTGAAGCTGTGCAACACTTTGTCTGGGGGAACTGAAGCTGCACAACACTTGGTCTGGGGAAGTGAAGCTGTGCAACACTGTCTGGGGGAACTGAAGCTGTGCAACACTGTCTGGGGAAAATGAAGCTGTGCAACACTTTGTCTGTTGGAACTGAAGCTGTGCAACACTTTGTCTTGGGGGAACTGAAGCTGTGCAACACTTTGTCTGGGGAACTGAAGCTGTGCAACACTGTCTGGGGAAAATGAAGCTGTGCAACACTTTGGGGAAAATGAAGCTGTGCAACACTTTGTCTGGGGAACTGAAGCTGTGCAACACTTTGTCTGAGGAATTGAAGCTGTGCACCACTTTGTCTGGGGAACTGAAGCTGTGCAACGCTTTTGGGAAAACGAAGCTGTGCAACACTGTCTGGGGAAAATAAAGCTGTGCAACACTTTGTCTGGGGAAAATGAAGCTGTGCAACACTGTCTGGGGAAAATGATGCTGTGCAACACTTTGTCTGGGGAACTGAAGCTGTGCAACACTGTCTGGGGGAACTGAAGCTGTGCAACACTTTGTCTGGGGAAAAGGAAGCTGTGCAACACTGTCTGGGGAAAATGAAGCTGAGCAACACTGTCTGGGGAAAATGAAGCTGTGCAACACTTTGTCTGGGGAAAATGAAGCTGTGCAACACTTTGTCTGGGGAAAATGAAGCTGTGCAACACTGTCTGGGGAAAATGAAGCTGTGCAACACTGTCTGGGGGGCAAAATGAAGCTGTGCAACACTGTCTGGGGAACTGAAGCAGTGCAACACTGTCTGGGGGAACTGAAGCTGTGCAACACTTTGTCTGGGGAACTGAAGCTGTGCAACACTGTCTGGGGAAAATGAAGCTGTGCAACACTGTCTGGGGAAAATGAAGCTGTGCAACACTTTGTCTGGGGAAAATGAAGCTGTGCAACTCTGTCTGGGGAAAATGAAGCTGTGCAACACTGTCTGGGGGGAAAATGAAGCTGTGCAACACTGTCTGGGGAAAATGAAGCTGTGCAACACTGTCTGGGGGAAAATGAAGCTGTGCAATACTTTGTCTGGGGAACTGAAGCTGTGCAACACTGTCTGGGGAAAATGAAGCTGTGCAACACTGTCTGGGGGGAAAATGAAGCTGTGCAACACTGTCTGGGGAAAATGAAGCTGTGCAACACTGTCTGGGGAAAATGAAGCTGTGCAACACTTTGTCTTTGGAAAATGAAGCTGTGCAACACTGTCTGGGGGGAAAATTAAGCTGTGCAACACTGTCTGGGGGGAAAATTAAGCTGTGCAACACTTTGTCTGGGAAACTGAAGCTGTGCAACACTTTGTCTGGGGAAAATGAAGCTGTGCAACACTGTCCGGGGGGGGGGAACTGAAGTGAATATTGTGGTGAGACTTTAAGAGGTGGACGCGTTGCTGCGCTCTATTCCTTAATAATATATGTGGTATTAACCTAGTTGTACTCACCTAGTTGTGTTTGCGGGGGTTGAGCTCCGGCTCTTTGGTCCCGCCTCTCAACTGTCAATCAACTGGTGTACAGGTTCCTGAGCCTATTGGGCTCTGTCATATCTACATTTTTGAAACTGTGTATGGAGTCAGCTTCCACCACAACACTACTTAATGCATTCCATTTGTTAACTACTCTGACACTGAAAAAATTCTTTCTAACGTCTCTGTGGCTCATGTGGGTACTAAGTTTCCACCTGTGTCCCCCTGTTCCTGTCCCACCTGCGCTAAAGAGTTTGTCTTTGTCCACCCTGTCAATTCCCCTGAGAATTTTGTAGGTGGTTATCATGTCTCCCCTTACTCTTCTGTTTCCCAAGGGTTGTGAGGTTCAGCTCCCTTAGCCTTTTCTCGTAACTCATTCCTCTCAGTTCCGGGACCGGTGGTGTCTTGGTCAGACTGCGAGTTACATGCATCTACAGTTTAGCTGATCCGTCAACCTGTCCTCTTACAAGGAACGTCGCTTCTCCCTCGTATGCGTCATATACGGTCAAAAAAAAGAGTACCAGAAAATGGAAGCGGTTGGCGAAAGTGACGTACTGTCCCGTTTTCTGTTTTGGGTCCTCTGGTAGGTTAGGATAAGGACACGTTAAATTAACCGTTTTCCTGACGTTGGGGAGTCTCAGGAGGACGGGCTGGATCAGCAATTAATCAACTGGTTTGATAAACCAGGCCCAGGGGCCAGTGGTCACTGTGATCACTTCACGAGAGCCTCAACACCTGAGCAATACGGTACAACCACGAGGGTTTCAGACACGGTTAACTCAACCCTCACTGTTCAGGCTCTGACGCAGTCATCCACCTGGCTTCATGATCGACAATTCTTTAGGAAAGACGTGGGATTCGAAGCCGGGTCCGTGAGGTACAAGATACCACAACACCGTGAAGAGTAATGAGGGGCTCGAACCTGAAGGAATCACGATACCACTACCTTGTGCGGAGTTGTAAAGCTTTGAACCTGATATTTGACTAATTCTCATAGGCTGTGAAACGTCAGGTAGGCTGTGAAACGTCAGGTAGGCTGTGAAACGTCAGGTAGGCTGTGAAACGTCAGGTAGGCTGTGAAACGTCATCTAGGCTGTGAAACGTCAGGTATAGGCTGTGAAACGTCAGTTAGGCTGTGAAACGTCAGGTAGGCTGTGAAACGTCAGGTAGGCTGTGAAACGTCAGGTATAGGCTGTGAAACGTCAGCTAGGCTGTGAAACGTCAGCTAGGCTGTGAAACATCAACTAGGCTGTGAAACGTCAGCTAGGCTGTGAAACGTCAGCTAGGCTGTGAAACGTCAACTAGGCTGTGAAACGTCAGCTAGGCTGTGAAACGTCAGCTAGGCTGTGAAACATCAGCTAGGCTGTGAAACATCAGCTAGGCTGTGAAACGTCAGCTAGGCTGTGAAACGTCAGGTAGGCTGTGAAACGTCAGGTAGGCTGTGAAACGTCAGGTATAGGCTGTGAAACGTCAGCTAGGCTGTGAAACGTCAGCTAGGCTGTGAAACATCAACTAGGCTGTGAAACGTCAGCTAGGCTGTGAAACGTCAGCTAGGCTGTGAAACGTCAACTAGGCTGTGAAACGTCAGCTAGGCTGTGAAACGTCAGCTAGGCTGTGAAACATCAGCTAGGCTGTGAAACATCAGCTAGGCTGTGAAACGTCAGCTAGGCTGTGAAACGTCAGCTAGGCTGTGAAACATCAGCTAGGCTGTGAAACGTCAGCTAGGCTGTGAAACGTCAGCTAGGCTGTGAAACGTCAGCTAGGCTGTGAAACATCAGCTAGGCTGTGAAACGTCAGCTAGGCTGTGAAACGTCAACTAGGCTGTGAAACGTCAGCTAGGCTGTGAAACGTCAGCTAGGCTGTGAAACATCAACTAGGCTGTGAAACGTCAGCTAGGCTGTGAAACATCAACTAGGCTGTGAAACGTCAGCTAGGCTGTGAAACATCAGCTAGGCTGTGAAACGTCAGCTAGGCTGTGAAACATCAGCTAGGCTGTGAAACGTCAGCTAGGCTGTGAAACATCATCACAATTTATGTAACTAATCTTTGGTGGTTACAAAATCGAACTGTGAAGTTTTTCCAAATTCTAGGTTTTCACAGCACAAGAGAGGCAAGGTTTCTAGCCTCATTTTAAATTTTGTTTGTAAGTAATCGAAGTAAATATAGATTTTAATATATATATTGTGACCGACGACAGTATATGCAATGTTGTATATATTAAAAGTAGTATTGTTTTGGGGTTTTGTCGCTGAATCCCTCGCAATTTTGAAAGGAAATTAAAATAAAAAATATATTGTTTTTAACTCCTAAATTGTTTTCATTTCCATGCGATCTATATGAAACTTTCACATAATGCATTATATATTAGACGGTACAAATATTTTTCGTGTTTTTTGTCCGAATTCCAAATATTTGAATTTCATCATATTTTTATATGTTTTAAATCATAATTTACATTAAATAATTTACAAGGTAAATCAAATTCAGTGAAATTTAATATAGATGTATTTCAGCCTTACAAAGACACTAAATAAATAACTTCTCAATAGCACTTCTCAAAAACAATTTTGTTCTGTCATATCTGAGACAGGTTTGTGCCTAATGTTGGGACAGTGAACTCTAATGTCACACTGACTTTTGTCCATCACCTCCAGATTGTTCCACAGCGACCATTTGACTAACAGTCGAGAGGCGGGACCAAAGAGCCAAAGCTCAACCCCCGCAAGCACAACTAGGTGAGTACATATACCTCCGTTATCGATTAGTGCCGTAAATAAGACCACGAGTTACAATGATTTTCACAATCACCTCAATCCTATTCTCATCATTTTGTTCAGAATAACGTTCCAATAAACAATACCATCTTGCGGTTATCTTGAGATGATTTCGGGGCTTTAGTGTCCCCGCGGCCCGGTCCTCGACCAAGCCTCCACCCCCAGGAAGCAGCCCGTGACAGCTGACTAACTCCCAGGTACCTATTTACTGCTAGGTAACAGGGGCATTCAGGGTGAAAGAAACTTTGCCCATTTGTTTCTGCCTCGTGCGGGAATCGAACCCGCGCCACAGAATTACGAGTCCTGCGCGCTATCCACCAGGCTACGAGGCCCCTTCCACCAGGCTACGAGGCCCCTTCCACCAGGCTACGAGGCCCCTTCCACCAGGCTACGAGGCCCCTTCCACCAGGCTACGAGGCCCCTTCCACCAGGCTACGAGGCCCCTTCCACCAGGCTACGAGGCCCCTTCCACCAGGCTACGAGGCCCCTTCCACCAGGCTACGAGGCCCCTTGAATCCATGAATCAATTCTGAGATTAACAAATATATATTTGTTAACTACGATACATCAGGTGGTCAAAATATTGAAACAGAAAAATAAAAATCGATGCCGGAATTAAATTAATTTTATTAGAAAATGGGCACAAAGTAATCCAAATCATCAGAATATTCTTAGCATTTCATTTGGAGTACCGAGGAAACAAAAGAATGATGGACATGAGTTTATATACGTTAAGTGATGACAATTATACATTCTTCCTTCATAGATTTCATTTTCGTTTGAAGGCTTTTCTGGAGTGCTACATTTCCAGACTGTGTCTGCCGGTAAGTGTTCAAGCGACCACACGAGTCATAAATACTCATACTCCGCCCAAGTAAAACAGAAACAAGCAACACTTAGTGGGCCAGCCAGAGGCTTAGGACCCGCGCAGGAATATCCACGAAAAAATGTGTTCCACCATCCTTGGCATCGCTCCTCCATAGCTTTCATATCTTGATGGAACCCTTCACCTTCCTCACCACTTAACTCCATTTTCGTGAGTTTGATCAAGATGACTGTCGAGAAAATGATCCTTTATGCCCACGATGTTCTCCGCCCTTGTCCTGCACTCTAGCGAGCCTAGAGTGTAGAGGATGTAGAGCCTAGTCCACCTCTGCTGTATGTTCTCTATAGTCTGGAGGGCGGCGACCAGAGCTGGCCAGCCTAGTCCCAGTGGCGCCTCACCAGTGCTGGTTATGGCTGAAGGACGGTGTTTGTGGTGGTGGTGTTGCAACAACACCCTCACCTTCTGAAGGTGTTGTTGCAACAACACCCTCACCTTCTGAAGGTGTTGTTGCAACAACACCCTCACCTCCTGAAGGTGGTGTTGCAACAACACCCTCACCTCCTGAAGGTGGTGTTGCTGAAGCTTCCTGTCATGCAACATCCCAGCATCCTTCTGTTTATATCTTGTATTGCCGTGTTGGTGTCTGGGGTTCAGATGGCTGGCCAACCCGTCCTCCTCATAGAGCGTCGCATTTTGACGTATACTTTACCTGAGACCAAAAAGTTGTCGTACTAGAAAATGGTGGCGGCTCACGAAATTGACACACTGTCTCGTTTTCTGTTTTAGGTCCTCTGGTGGGTTACGGTAATGACACTTTTAGTACGACTGTTTGTTGACGTTTGGAAACCTGAGGACGGGCTGCGCTTCCACCCATGTCTCTCCTGTCTGTGCTCCCTGTCATACCCTCTCATCTATTGATATACTTCCGTCAAGGGGCCCTAACTGTGTGGGGGTTTTCCCAGCAGGCATTAATTTGTTTTTAATTTATTATTATTAATTCATTAATTCGAAGTGGACTGTATTTAAATTTATCCTGCTACCTGTACACAAGTTGGGGGGAGGGGGGTTACATTATATACGTAGCCTATACCACAAATAGTGGATATTAATAAGCTACAATGTTGTTGTTAGTACTAGAGCTTAAATGGGTTAATTAAGTGGTAATCACCGGCCTCAGCTGTTAAGTTGTTAGTGTGCGAGCTGGTCGTCCAACACCAGACTGTGGGTTGCCACATGTGGTCCGTCCTGGACTTGTATTAATGACAACTGTTGGTCCTTGTTAAAATAAGCGTTTGTATTAGACACTTGCAGTAGTTAACAACTCTGTTATTATCTTCAGTTCTTCCAAAGCTTACCTGCCGGTTATTTACACCGTAACAAGCGCACAATATTATAATCAATAATGTTACATACATGTATTAGGATTGTGTAGTTTACAAAACCAGGTTCACCCGGTCGGCCGAGCGGACAGCACGCTGGACTGTGATCCTGTGGTCCCGGGTTCGATCCCGGGCGCCGGCGAGAAACAATGGGCAGAGTTTCTTTCACCCTATGCCCCTGTTACCTAGCAGTAAATAGGTACCTGGGTGTTAGTCAGCTGTCACGGGCTGCTTCCTGGGGGTGGAGGCCTGGTCTAGGACCGGGCCGCGGGGACACTAAAGCCCCGAAATCATCACAAGATAACCACAAGATAACCACCCGTGTTGGGGTGTTGTCCTCCTGCCTCACCAACTTATCTAAAAGTAAATCGGCCAATAAACTAATAGACATGAGGTTTAGTCGGATACTCAGCACTTCATGTTATTGATAGACGAGGTCGACGTGGCAACATCACTGTTGGGGTTATCTTGAGGTTATCTCGAGATGATTTCGGGGCTTTAGTGTCCCCGCGGCCCGGTCCTCGACCAGGCCTCCAACCCCAGGAAGCAGCCCGTGACAGCTGACTAACACCCAAGTACCTATTTTACTGCTAGGTAACAGGGGCATAGGGTGAAAGAAACTCTGCCCATCGTTTCTCGCCGGCGCCCGGGATCGAACCCGGGACCACATGATCACAAGTCCAGTGTGCTGTCCGCTCGGCCGACCGGGCGATCGCTATTTGAGATCCTTGTATTGCCGCGTGTTGCAAAGCCTCTCTGGAAGGATATGTTTACATTCAGTGTCGTCCAGGCTCTCCGGAACAACCTGTCCTCTTACAAATTACGTCTGAATTTGGCCGTTTGCTCCTGTGGATATGCCCCGGGGGTCCTTGGCTCCAGTGCCCAGTGGCGGGGACAATGCCGCGCCTGCGTCCCGGCGGGGCCCCCTCCTTCGTTGCCCCTGTCTGGGGGAGCCTTGTCCCGGCTGCCGGGGTCGGGTGTTGGGTTGTTCTCGGGATGCCCGAGTGCTTCTGATCCCGTGGTGCTCTTCCACTATCTGGGTCCCGCGGGTGAAGGAGTTTGTTTATAAGGTGCCGGATAGGATGTCTCCGCCGACGGCGCCGCCTGGTGGTAGGGCGCCCCTCTGCCCACATACTGCTGTGGGAAGCGTACTGCAGGCGCGTTCAGATGCGGGAGTTCCCTAGTAAATATTAGTCGACGTCATGGACATAACATGCAGGCCTCTGGTGCGGCATGTCTCTCTCTCCCGTCCACCTCTGTTTTCGTCGCCGCTCCTCTGTCTACGGCTCTTCGCGACCAGCACTTTTGACCCTTATCTTTCTTAACTTTGGCACGTCTACTACCATGTGTCCCGGCGCAGTCATCGGGGGATATGCTCATCATGCAAACTGCACCTGCTCTCAAGAAGAAGAGAGAAGAAAATTCTGAAACAATTGCCCAATCAAGTAATTTATCGAGTATACTTAACAAGAACTATCTCAGCGACTCCTCACATTCTTTCAAGGACCTTGAAAATACTTGATAGTGGCCTCGGGATTTGCTCGGAAACATAGTTAAGTAGTTTACAATCTCGTGGCGACATGTATGAAGGTATATAGTTGGCTACTTTACCATTTCCTGGGGACCTGGGGCCAGATTCACGAAAGAACTTACGCAAACACTTACGAACGTGTACATCTTTCCTCAATCTTTGACGGCTTTGGTTACATTTATTAAACAGTTTACAAGCATGAAAACTTGCCAATCAACTGTTGTTATTGTTATAAACAGCCTCCTGGTGCTTCGGATCTCATTAACTCTTTAATAATTGTAAACAAAGCCGCCAAAGATTGAGAAAAGATGTAAAGGTTCGTAAGTGCTTGCGTAAGTGCTTTCGTGAATCTGGCCCCTGGATGGAAGTATATACATTGTATGTAGTTTACTAGTTTACCATATCTTGGTGCCTGTCTGGACCCAAATAATCTACTAGTCTACCATCTACTGGGCAGACTAAGAGGTATACAGTTTACTAGTTTACATCTCATGGTTGCTTTTTCCTTAGGAAATGAGTGTTTCTTTTTTACTTCTGCAGTAAAGGAGAAGTATTATTATCGTTCCGGAGTTTCTTGCCAGAGTTTAAACGTAAATACTTTTGCTTAGGTTAAAAAAAAGTTTAGAATTTGTGTTAGTATAAAAAGTTATAAATGGAGGAATTTTAATATTAGGATTTTAAATTGAATTAAGCGTTGTCAAATACTGGTCTACGGTGTGTGAATCTTTGTGTGTGCGAGTGTGTGAATCTTTGTGTGTGCTAGTGTGTGAATCTTTGTGTGTGTGAAGGTTTGTGTGTGTGTGAATCTGTGAATCTTTTAGTGTGTGTGTGTCTGTAAATCTTTCAGTGTGTGTAAGTCTGTGAATCTTTCAGTTTGTTTGCGAGTCTGTGAATCTTTGTGAGTGTGAGCCTGTGAATCTTTGTGAGTGTGAGTCTGTGAATCTTTGTGTGTGTTAATCTGTGTGTTGATAATCTTGAAGACTTACTGTTTAAGTGTGTCAGTTAGTTTGTGAATGTGTTGATATGTGAGACTTTTAGTGTGTCTCTGTGTTACAGTGTTACTCTCGTGTTCTTCAGGAACTGTTACAGTGTTACTCTTGAGTTCTTCAAGGACTGTTACAGTGTTACTCTTGAGTTCTTCAGGGACTGTTACAGTGTTACTCTCGTGTTCTTCAGGAACTGTTACAGTGTTACTCTTGAGTTCTTCAGGGACTGTTACAGTGTTACTCTTGAGTTCTTCAGGGACTGTTACAGTGTTACTCTCGTGTTCTTCAGGGACTGTAACAGTGTTACTCTTGAGTTCTTCAGGGACTGTTACAGTGTTACTCTCGTGTTCTTCAGGGACTGTAACAGTGTTACTCTTGAGTTCTTCAGGGACTGTTACAGTGTTACTCTTGAGTTCTTCAGGGACTGTTACAGTGTTACTCTCGTGTTCTTCAGGGACTGTTACAGTGTTACTCTTGAGTTCTTCAGGGACTGTTACAGTGTTACTCTTGTGTTCTTCAGGGACTGTTACAGTGTTTCTCTTGAGTTCTTCAGGGAGTGTTACAGTGTTACTCTTGTGTTCTTCAGGGACTGTAACAGTGTTACTCTTGAGTTCTTCAAGGAGTGTTAAAGTGTTACTCTTGAGTTCTTCAGGGACTGTAACAGTGTTACTCTCGTGTTCTTCAGGGACTGTTACAGTGTTACTCATTTGTTCTTCAAGGAGTGTGTTATATAGTCCTGGAGTCTCTGGGTGTGTCAGTCCGTCACCTCACACTAATGTACCCAAAAAACTTACTCAACTATTCCTAAATTAGATAAAATTAGCCCAGGATTACTATGCCCAGAGCCCAGTTTTCGCGAACTCTGAGGCCGGCTGGGAACCGGTTTTGAGGCCCGCTGGGAACCGGTTCTGACGCCGGCTGGGAACCGGTTCTGAGGCCCGATGGGAACCGGTTCTGAGGCCCGATGGCCACACCACATACCACATACTATTATAAATTCACCACCTATTATGGTGGGAATTATTCTTAAATACATTAGTCTTTGGACTTTACCATCATAAAAACATCTCATATAAATTAACTTAATTATCAGAATTAAAATAGAGTAAATGTGACCCTTCTATCACTTACTGTCATCTTGACAATGTAGGCCAGTAGCGTCAGTGAGGAGGGAGTGGTCAGCCATTGTTATTGTTTAAGACCAGAGGCATGGGAGCAATTCGGCTCCTGTTAATTTTACTTGGACGAAGTGTTATGGAAACCAAAGGTGTACCATCATCAACACGCTGTCAACAAATACAAGTTAAGTGTTCTGCCGAAACCCGTTTATCTAATTATTTGTGGCCATGAATATTAGGTAGATATAAAGGGCGATCCAGTTAGAATACGAACTGCCTCTTAATAAAAGGTAATTAAGCCTAGGTCTTTATGGTTCCTTGTACAGTGTTTTCTCTGATATAGCTGTCATATATTAGGATTCTGGCTTCTTAGCTAGCGCCCTTTTGACAGGTCAAGACGAGGAATTATGTTGACCAGACCACACACTAGAAATTGAAGGGACGACGACGTTTCGGTCCGTCCTGGACCATTCTCAAGTCGATTGTGATGAGGAGGTAGGGACAGGCAATAAATAGGCAAGAGAGAGCTGAGGAGGAAAGTCAGGTGTAAGGGATAGTAGTAATGAGAACTGCAGCAGGCCTATTGGCCCATACGAGGCAGCTCCTATTATAACCACCGAAGGAGATAGAAATAGGAAAAAGAAGAGGATAGCAAGGGAGCGTAGGAGAAGACAATGAACAGAAAAAGGGAGAAGGGAGAAAGAAAAGGAAAGAGAAAGAAAGAAATGGAAGGGGGAAAGCTTATGTTAAGTCACATTTGTTAGAAAGATTAGAGCATTTGAGTATATACTGTGAAAGGGAAGAGTCCACAGCAACAAAGCCAGGACTCAAGTTCATGTTGGGTACATTGTTTATAAGAGCCGATTCTACAAGACGGCGTTTGTGTAGAGTCGAGTTTCGGACCTGTCTGCCTTTAGAGGGGCCCTTATCCCCGTTCTTGACAGCTTGTTTTCTAAAAATAACCACCTTCCTCGTCGCTTCCAGCTTGCCCTTGCCTCCCTGAAATCTAACAACTCTATTCTTATCCTTCCTTCCGACAAAAGCAATTCGGTGGTTGTCCTTGACCGTGAGGACTACCTCCGAAAAGCAGATGTCTTGCTCTCTGACTCTCGCACTTATGCCCCTCTGACTTCTAACCCTTTGGATCGCCTCAAAACTTCCTTTAACCGCAAACTAAGACAGCTCTCTAGTCTTTGCCCTCCTGACTTTGATCTCATTAAACGTTTCCGTGTCATCTGCCCTTCTCTTCCTTATTTCTATGGTCTTCCTAAGACTCATAAACCTGGTGTTCCTCTTCGTCCTATCATTTCTTCACGGGGCTCTGTCAGCTATCCTCTTGCCTCCTGGCTCGCTAAAACCCTGACACCTTACCTTGGCACTTTTTCCCCTGCCCACCTTCGTCACTCTCAGGACTTCATAGAAAGACTGCGCCTGCAACCCTCTTGTAAGATGCTTAGTCTTGATGTCGACTCTCTGTTCACTAATGTTCCGCTCGATGACGTTCTCTCTTTCCTCAGACAGAAGGCGTCAGAGGGCCTCCTTCCTCTCCCACTTCCCACTGACGTTTTCCTCGATCTCATTAGACTCTGTGTTGAATCTAACTCTTTCTCTTTCAACGGTAAATATTACACTCAAACTTTCGGTGTCGCTATGGGTTCCCCTCTCTCTCCTGTTCTTGCTAATTTCTACATGGAATACTTCGAAACTGTTCTTCTTCCTTCTATTGATACTCGTCCCTCTCTCTGGCTTCGATATGTTGATGACATTCTTGCTTTATGGCCTCATGACCTTAATCTTTTCCAGCCTTTCCTCGCCTCTCTTAACAATCTGGCTCCTTCTATCCATTTCAAAGTTGAGTGGGAATCTAATTCCCTCCTTCCTTTTCTTGATGTTCATGTTCACAGCTCTGTGTCTGGGTTCTCTTTCTCTGTCTACCGTAAACCCATGCATAGTGGCATGTACATTCACTTCTTTTCCTACCATCCTCCTTCTGTTAAGAAAAGTGTCCTCGTCTCTCTCTTCCTCCGCGCTCTACGCATCAGCGACCCTCAGTTTCTTGATTCTGAAATTGCCTTTATCTACAAATCATTCTCTCGCCTTGGTTATCCTTTGCATTTCATCAACTGTGCCCACTCTCAAGCTAAACGAAATTTCTTTCATCCTAAACCTGCTTCCAACACTAGTAGCACTGTACTATGCCTTCCCTTCATATCTGAACTCAAAACTTTTACCAATACCTTTCGTCCTCTTGACATTAAACTCGCCTTTCGACAAACTAACACACTTCGTAGCAATCTAGTTCACACTGCTCCTCCTGCTTCTAATGCTGCTGGTGTCTACTCTATTTCCTGTTCGTCTTGTCCTCTCCAATACTTTGGCGAAACTGGCCGTACACTGAATGACAGACTTAAAGAACACAAGAGAAGTGTTAAGTCTGCAGACACTAACAATGCTCTCTTCTGCCATGTGAGGGATTCTAATCATCCCATTGATTGGTCTTCCTCCAAAATAATCTTTCCTGCCTCTACTCTACACAGACGCCGTCTTGTAGAATCGGCTCTTATAAACAATGTACCCAACATGAACTTGAGTCCGGGCTTTGTTGCTGTGGACTCTTCCCTTTCATGTATACTACACCCTGGCATGTATACTACACCCTAGCATGTATACTACACCCTGGGATGTATACTACACACTGGGATGTATACTACACCCAGGCATGTATGCTACACCCTGGCATGTATACTACACCCGGGCATGAATACTACACCCTGGCATGTATTCTACACCCTGACGTGTATACTATAACCTGGTATGTATACTACACCCTGGCATTTATACTACACCCTGGCATGTATACTACACCCAGGCATGTATACTACACTCTGGCATGTATACTACACCCTGACATGCATATTACACCCTGGCATGTATACTACACCCTAGCATGTATACTACACCCTGGGATGTATACTACACCCGGGCATGTATACTACACCCTGGCATATATACTACACCCTGGCATGTATACTACACCCGGGAATGTATACTACACCCTGGGATGTATACTAAACCCTGGCACGTATACTACACCAGGGAATGTATACTACACCCTGGGATGTATTCTACACTTTGGGATGTATACTAAACCCGGGAATGTATACTACACCCTAGGATGTATACTACACCCTGGGATGTATACTACACCCGGGAATGTATACTACACCCTGGCATGTATACTACACCCGGGAATGTATACTACACCCTGGGATGTATTCTACACTTTGGGATGTATACTAAACCCGGGAATATATACTACACCCTAGGATGTATACTACACCTTGGAATGTATACTACACCCGGGAATGTATACTACACCCTGGGATGTATACTACACCCAGGACATGTATACTACACCCTGGCATGTATACTACACCCGGGCATGTATACTACACCTTGACATGTATACTACAACCTGACATGTATACTACACCCTGGTATGTATACTACACCCTGGCATGTATTCTACACCTGGGCATGTATACTAAACCCCTGGCATATTTACTATACCCTGGCATGTATAGTAAACCCATGCATGTATACTATACCCTGGCATGTATAGTACACCCATGCATGTATACTACACCCTGGCATGTATAATACACCCTAGCATTTATACTTCACCCTGGCATGTATACTACACCCTGGCATGTATACTACACTCTGGCATGTATACTACACCCTGGCATGTATACTACACCCTGGCATGTATACTACACCCTGGTATGTATACTACACCCTGGCATGTATAATACACCCTATCATGTATACTACACCCTGGCATGTATACTACACCCTGGCATGTATACTACACCCTGGCATGTATACTACACCCTGGCATGTATACTACACCCTGGTATGTATACTACACCCTGGCATGTATAATACACCCTAGCATGTATACTTCACCCTGGCATGTATACTACACCCTGGCATGTATACTACACTCTGGCATGTATACTACACCCTGGCATGTATACTACACCCTGGTATGTATACTACACCCTGGCATGTATACTACACCCTGGTATGTATACTACACCCTGGCATGTATACTACACCCTGGCATGTATAATACACCCTGGCATGTATACTTCACCCTGGCATGTATACTACACCCTGGTATGTGTACTACACCGTGGCATGTATACTACACCGTGGCATGTATACTACACCCTGGCAAGTATAGTACACCCTGGTATCTGTACTACACCCTGGCATGTATACTACACCCTGGTATGTGTACTACACCCTGGCATGTATGCTACACCCTGGTATGTACACTAGACCCGGCATGTATACAACACCCTGGCATGTATACAACACCCTGGCATGTATACAACACCCTGGCATGTATACTACACCCTAACCAGTGAGGCTGGCAGTGGGTGTACATGAGGGTGACCGCCGGCTGCCTGGTCTGAGCTGGGCGGCTGGTTTATACTCAATAATGTATTCACCCTCGAGGTCACGCGCCTGCCACCACTGCCACCACTACTGCCACCACCACCACTGTTGCCACCACCACTGCTGCCACCACCACTGCTACCACCACCACTGCTGCCACCACCACCAATGTTGCCACCACCACAGCTGCCACCACCACTGCCACCACCACCACTGTTGCCACCACCACTGCTGCCACCACCACTGTTGCCACCACCACTGCTGCCACCACCACCACTGCTGCCACCACCACTGCTGCCACCACCACTGTTGCCACCACCACTGCTGCCACCACCACCACTGCTGCCACCACCACTGCTGCCACCACCACCACTGCTGCCACCACCACTGCTGCCACCACCACTGTTGCCATCACCACTGCAACCACCACTACTGCCACCACCACCACTGTTGCCACCACCACTGCCACCACCACCACTGCTGCCACCACCACTGCCATCACCACTGCCACTACCACCACTGCTGCCACCACCACTGCCACCACCACTGCCACCACCACTGCTGCCACCACCACTGCTGCCATCATTGACAACACCAGAACCACTGCCACCACATGGCACCACCACCACTGCTGCCACCACAACCACTGTCATCACCACCACTGCCACCACCACCACCACTGCCACGACTACTGCCACCACCACCACTGCTGCCACCACCACCACTGCTGCCACCACAACCACTGTCATCACCACCACTGCCACCACCACCACCACTGCCACGACTACTGCCACCACCACCACTGCTGCCACCACCACCTCTGCTGTAATCACCACTGCTGCCACCACTGCCACCACCACCAACACTGCCACCACCACCACTGCCACCACCACCACAGCCACCACCACTGCCACCACCACTACCACCACCACTTCTACCACCACCACTGCCATCACCACTGCCACCACCACCACTGCCACCAACACTGCCACCACCACCACTGCCACAACTGCCATCACCACCACTGCGACCACCATCACTGCCACCACTGTCACCACCACCATTGCCACCACTGCCACCTCCACCACTGCCACCACCACCAGTGCCACCACTGCCACCTCCACCACTGCCACCACCTCCACTGCCACCACTGCCACCACCACCACTGCCACCACCACCACTGCCACCACTGCCACCACCATCACTGCCACCACTGCCACTGCCACTACCATCACTGCCACCACTGCCACCACCACCACTGCCACCACCACCCTTGCCACCACTGCCACCACCACCACTGCCACCACCACCACTGTCACCACCACCACTGCCACCACCACTGTCACCACCACCACTGCCACAACAACCACTGCCACCACCATCACTGCCACCACCACCACTGCCACCACTGCCACCACCACTGCCACCACCACCACTGCCACCACCACCACTGCCACCACCACCACTGTCACCACCACCACTGCCACCACCACTGTCACCACCACCACTGCCACAACAACCACTGCCACCACCATCACTGCCACCACCACCACTGCCACCACTGCCACCACCACTGCCACCACCACCACTGCCACCACCACCACTGTCACCAACACCACTGCCACCACCATCACTGCCACCACCACCACTGCCACCACTGCCACCACCATTACTGCCACTACCACCACTGCCACCACCATCACTGCCACTACCACCACTGTCACCACCACCACTGCCACCACCACCACTGTCACCAACACCACTGCCATCACCATCACTGCCACCACCACCACTGCCACCACTGCCACCACCATCACTGCCACTACCACCACTGTCACCACCAAAACTGCCACCACCACCACCACTGCCACCACCACTGCCACCACCACCACCACTGCCACCACCACTGCCACCACCACTGCCACCACTACCACTGCCACCATCACTGTTACAACCAATACTGCCACCACCACCACCACTGCCACCACCGCCACCATTGCCACCACCACCACCACTGCCACCACCACCACTGCCACCACCACCGCTGCCACCACAACTGCCACCACTATTGCTACCACCACCATTGCCACCACCACTGTCACCACCACTGCCACCACCACCATTGCCACCATCACTGTCACCACCACCACTGCCACCACCACCACTGCCACCACCACCGCTGCCACCACCACCGCTGCCACCACCACCACTGCCACCACCACCACTGCCACCACCACCACTGTCACCACCACCACCACTGTCACCACCACTGTCACCACCACCACTGCCACCACCACCACTGCCACCACCACCGCTGCCACCACCACCGCTGCCACCACCACTGCCACCACCACTACTGTCACCACCACCACTGCCACCACCACCGCTGCCACCACCACTGTCACCACCACCACTGTCACCACCACTGTCACCACCACCACTGCCACCACCACCGCTGCCACCACCACTGTCACCACCACCACTGCCACCACCACCACAGCCACCACCACCACTGTCACCACCACTGTCACCACCACCACTGCCACCACCACCACTGCCACCACCACCGCTGCCACCACCACCACAGCCACCACCACAACTGCCACCACCACTGCCATCACCACCACTGCCTCCACCACTGCCACCACAACTGCCACCACCACTGTCACCACCACCACTGCCACCACCACCACTGCCACCACCACCACTGTCACCACCACTGTCACCACCACCACTGCCACCACCACAACTGCCACCACCACTGCCACCACCACCACTGCCTCCACCACTGCCACCACAACTGCCACCACCACCACTGCCACCACCACGACTGCCTCTACCATCCACTTCAACCCTCCACCTCAACCCTCCACCACAACCCTCCACCTCAACCCTCCACCTCAACCCTCCACTTCAATCCTCCACCTCAACCCTCCACCTCAACCCTCCACTTCAATCCTCCACCTCAACCCTCCACCTCAACCCTCCACCTCAACCCTCCACCTCAACCATCCACCTCAATCCTCCACCTCAACCCTCCACCTCAACCATCCACCTCAACCCTCCACCTCAACCATCCACCTCAACCCTCCACCTCAACCCTCCACCTCAACCATCCACCTCAAGCCTCCACCTCAACCATCCACCTCAACCCTCCACCTCAACCATCCACCTCAACCATCCACCTCAACCATCCACCTCAACCCTCCACCTCAACCCTCCACCTCAACCCTCCACCTCAACCATCCACCTCAACCATCCACCTCAACCCTCCACCTCAACCCTCCACCTCAACCCTCCACCTCAACCCTCCACCTCAACCATCCACCTCAACCCTCCACCTCAACCATCCACCTCAACCCTCCACCTCAACCATCCACCTCAACCCTCCACCTCAACCCTCCACCTCAACCCTCCACCTCAACCCTCCACCTCAACCATCCACCTCAACCCTCCACCTCAACCATCCACCTCAACCCTCCACCTCAACCATCCACCTCAACCCTCCACCTCAACCCTCCACCTCAACCCTCCACCTCAACCCTCCACCTCAACCCTCCACCTCAACCCTCCACCTCAACCATCCACCTCAACCATCCACCTCAACCCTCCACCTCAACCATCCACCTCAACCCTCCACCTCAACCATCCACCTCAACCCTCCACCTCAACCCTCCACCTCAACCCTCCACCTCAACCCTCCACCTCAACCCTCCACCTCAACCATCCACCTCAACCCTCCACCTCAACCATCCACCTCAACCCTCCACCTCAACCCTCCATCTCAACCCTCCACCTCAACCCTCCACCTCAACCATCCACCTCAACCCTCCACCTCAACCATCCACCTCAACCATCCACCTCAACCCTCCACCTCAACCCTCCACCTCAACCCTCCACCTCAACCCTCCACCTCAACCCTCCACCTCAACCCTCCACCTCAACCCTCCACCTCAACCCTCCACCTCAACCATCCACCTCAACCATCCACCTCAACCCTCCACCTCAACCATCCACCTCAACCCTCCACCTCAACCATCCACCTCAACCCTCCACCTCAACCATCCACCTTAACCATCCACCTCAACCATCCACCTCAACCATCCACCTCAACCATCCACCTCAACCATCCACCTCAACCATCCACCTCAACCATCCACCTCAACCCTCCACCTCAACCATCCACCTCAACCATCCACCTCAACCATCCACCTCAACCATCCACCTCAACCCTCCACCTCAACCATCCACCTCAACCATCCACCTCAACCCTCCACCTCAACCCTCCACCTCAACCCTCCACCTCAACCCTCCACCTCAACCCTCCACCTCAACCATCCACCTCAACCATCCACCTCAACCATCCACCTCAACCATCCACCTCAACCATCCACCTCAACCATCCACCTCAACCATCCACCTCAACCATCCACCTCAACCCTCCACCTCAACCATCCACCTCAACCATCCACCTCAACCATCCACCTCAACCATCCACCTCAACCCTCCACCTCAACCCTCCACCTCAACCCTCCACCTCAACCCTCCACCTCAACCATCCACCTCAACCATCCACCTCAACCATCCACCTCAACCATCCACCTCAACCATCCACCTCAACCATCCACCTCAACCATCCACCTCAACCATCCACCTCAACCCTCCACCTCAACCCTCCACCTCAACCCTCCACCTCAACCATCCACCTCAACCCTCCACCTCAACCATCCACCTCAACCATCCACCTCAACCATCCACCTCAACCATCCACCTCAACCCTCCACCTCTACCATCCACCTCAACCCTCCACCTTAACCATCCACCTCAACCATCCACCTCAACCATCCACCTCAACCATCCACCTCAACCATCCACCTCAACCATCCACCTCAACCATCCACCTCAACCCTCCACCTCTACCATCCACCATGTAAAAAATGTGAAGACGATGATTTATTTAAGTATAATTTTTATAAAGTCGTCGATGAGTAGTGTCTGTGGCGCAGTGGTAAGACACTCGTACGGTGCTTCGCGAGCGATTTGGCCTGGGTTCGTATCCTGGTCAGGGAGGATTGATTGGGCACCAATCCATAACTGTAGCCGCTGTTCACCCAGCAGTGAATGGGTACCTGGTTGTTAAACGGTTTGGCGGGTCGTATTCCAGGGAACATTATTATTAAGGACCTGCCTGGAACACTATACGTGCCGGTGGCTGTACAAGAATGTAACAACTCTTGTATATATAAAGGAAAAAACACTACAAAAAATGAATCCACAGATAATATAAACATAAATCACACTACCGTCATATGTCATTGCTATATATCAGGTGATATATATTTATATCCATTGATATATATAAAGGGGGGGTACCACCTCTGGTGCAATTATAGGGACCCACAGCCTCAGAGAAGTTAACACAGAGCATTCAGGGAAAAACTTGCCATTTAACTCTGAATACGTAAGAGTGTTCGCTTCTCCTACCACCCCCCTTTTTTATGGTGCACACTTTATTATGCAAGGTTATACAGTTACATATCTGATTTTATACAAAAAATTAACATTAAGAGGACACAAAAAAAAGTTCGCTTCCTAGAGGCTGTAGATTTCCTCGAACTCCTCCGACGCCGGGCAGGAACCGAGGATGCAGCGAGCATTCCCCCTCTGGATCGCGACACTGAGGCGCTGAAAGAGAAAACTTGCTGCTCTAGGGTCTCTTGTGGTGTCAATGAGCTTGGAACCAAGATCCTTGAGAAACCTTCTTGCACTCTCACCCCATGGGCCTAGGGTCTCAGACCCTATTGGAACGAAGTTGTACCGATGAACTAATTGCCTGTACTTGACTGACTTGTCTCTTTCTCTGCGTGTCGCCGCGGCTCCTGCTGTGCCAGCAGAGAGGGTGATGTATGTGGTTGCCAGGGTGGATACACAAGTATAGTCCCATGCCAACTGTCTGCCACCCTTCCACGGTCGCAGTGTGATTCCGTCTGGTCGGCCGGCAAAGCTAACAGAGTCACGGTTCAGTAGGTTGCGGGGCTCTCTCTCTGCTGGACACTGAGCAGAGGCAAGGCATTGCCTCTGATCATTGCATTGATCAAGGCATTGCCTCTTTCTCCATTGATATATATATATATATATATATATATATATATATATATATATATATATATATATATAGCAATGACCTTGCAGCTGGGTCATCACACTTGACCCACCACTGGCCAACCATTGACCCACTAACAGCCGCTGACCTCCTTGTAAACTCGTGGGAGCTTCTGGAGGCTCACATGTGTCTCGCGGCCTCCAAGGTCCCGACACAGAAACCTTTGCCTGTCTTTGATGCCGCGCGCCTCACCTCCTTCTCTTCTAGTATTGACATATTGGGTAATATTTACTGTTGCTTTTGGAATATCTGCGACACAGACTCTGTTGTGTCGCAGACTGTCCCTCCTGTTGACCGTGTAACAGGAGGGTCCGTGTAACAGGAGGGTCCGTGTAACAGGAGGGTCCGTGTAACAGGAGGGACCGTGTAACAGGAGGGTCCGTGTAACAGGAGGGTCCGTGTAACAGGAGGGTCCGTGTAACAGGAGGGTCCGTGTAACAGGAGGGACCGTGTAACAGGAGGGTCCGTGTAACAGGAGGGACCATGTAACAGGAGGGACCGTGTAACAGGAGGGTCCGTGTAACAGGAGGGTCCGTGTAACAGGAGGGTCCGTGTAACAGGAGGGTCCGTGTAACAGGAGGGTCCGTGTAACAGGAGGGACCGTGTAACAGGAGGGTCCGTGTAACAGGAGGGTCCGTGTAACAGGAGGGACCGTGTAACAGGAGGCACCGTGTAACAGGAGGGTCCGTGTAACAGGAGGGACCATGTAACAGGAGGGACCGTGTAACAGGAGGGTCCGTGTAACAGGAGGGTCCGTGTAACAGGAGGGTCCGTGTAACAGGAGGGTCCGTGTAACAGGAGGGTCCGTGTAACAGGAGGGACCGTGTAACAGGAGGGTCCGTGTAACAGGAGGGACCATGTAACAGGAGGGACCATGTAACGGGAGGGTCCGTGAAACAGGAGGGACCATGTAACGGGAGGGTCCGTGTAACAGGAGGGTCCGTGTAACAGGAGGGACCATGTAACAGGAGGGACCATGTAACAGGAGGGTCCGTGTAACAGGAGGGTCCGTGTAACAGGAGGGACCATATAACAGGAGGGACCATGTAACAGGAGGGTCCGTGTAACAGGAGGGTCCGTGTAACAGGAGGGACCATGTAACAGGAGGGTCCGTGTAACAGGAGGGACCATGTAACAGGAGGGACCGTGTAACAGGAGGGTCCGTGTAACAGGAGGGTCCGTGTAACAGGAGGGTCCGTGTAACAGGAGGGTCCGTGTAACAGGAGGGTCCGTGTAACAGGAGGGACCGTGTAACAGGAGGGTCCGTGTAACAGGAGGGTCCGTGTAACAGGAGGGACCGTGTAACAGGAGGCACCGTGTAACAGGAGGGTCCGTGTAACAGGAGGGACCGTGTAACAGGAGGGACCGTGTAACAGGAGGGTCCGTGTAACAGGAGGGTCCGTGTAACAGGAGGGTCCGTGTAACAGGAGGGTCCGTGTAACAGGAGGGTCCGTGTAACAGGAGGGACCGTGTAACAGGAGGGTCCGTGTAACAGGAGGGACCGTGTAACAGGAGGGACCATGTAACGGGAGGGTCCGTGAAACAGGAGGGACCATGTAACGGGAGGGTCCGTGTAACAGGAGGGTCCGTGTAACAGGAGGGACCATGTAACAGGAGGGACCATGTAACAGGAGGGTCCGTGTAACAGGAGGGTCCGTGTAACAGGAGGGACCGTGTAACAGGAGGGTCCGTGTAACAGGAGGGTCCGTGTAACAGGAGGGTCCGTGTAACAGGAGGGACCATGTAACAGGAGGGTCCGTGTAACAGGAGGGTCCGTGTAACAGGAGGGTCCGTGTAACAGGAGGGACCATGTAACAGGAGGGACCGTGTAACAGGAGGGTCCGTGTAACAGGAGGGACCGTGTAACAGGAGAGACCGTGAAACAGGAGGGTCCGTGTAACAGGAGGGACCGTGTAACAGGAGGGTCCGTGTAACTGGAGGGTCCGTGTAACAGGAGGGACCGTGTAACAGGAGGGACCGTGTAACAGGAGGGTCCGTGTAACAGGAGGGACCGTGTAACAGGAGGGACCGTGTAACAGGAGTGACCGTGTAACAGGAGGGTCCGTGTAACAGGAGGGACCGTGTAACAGGAGGGACCGTGTAACAGGAGGGACCGTGTAACAGGAGGGTCCGTGTAACAGGAGGGACCGTGTAACAGGAGGGTCCGTGTAACAGGAGAGTCCGTGTAACAGGAGGGACCGTGTAACAGGAGAGACCGTGAAACAGGAGGGTCCGTGTAACAGGAGGGACCGTGTAACAGGAGGGACCGTGTAACAGGAGGGTCCGTGTAACAGGAGGGACCGTGTAACAGGAGGGACCGTGTAACAGGAGGGTCCGTGTAACAGGAGGGTCCGTGTAACAGGAGGGACCGTGTAACAGGAGGGTCCGTGTAACAGGAGGGACCGTGTAACAGGAGGGACCGTGTAACAGGAGGGACCGTGTAACAGGAGGGTCCGTGTAACAGGAGGGTCCGTGTAACAGGAGGGACCGTGTAACAGGAGGGTCCGTGTAACAGGAGGGACCGTGTAACAGGAGGGACCGTGTAACAGGAGGGACCGTGTAACAGGAGGGTCCGTGTAACAGGAGGGTCCGTGTAACAGGAGGGTCCGTGTAACAGGAGGGACCGTGTAACAGGAGGGACCGTGTAACAGGAGGGACCGTGTAACAGGAGGGTCCGTGTAACAGGAGGGACCGTGTAACAGGAGGGACCGTGTAACAGGAGGGTCCGTGTAACAGGAGGGTCCGTGTAACAGGAGGGACCGTGTAACAGGAGGGTCCGTGTAACAGGAGGGACCGTGTAACAGGAGGTACCGTGTAACAGGAGGGACCGTGTAACAGGAGGGACCGTGTAACAGGAGGGTCCGTGTAACAGGAGGGTCCGTGTAACAGGAGGGTCCGTGTAACAGGAGGGTCCGTGTAACAGGAGGGACCGTGTAACAGGAGGGACCGTGTAACAGGAGGGACCGTGTAACAGGAGGGTCCGTGTAACAGGAGGGACCGTGTAACAGGAGGGACCGTGTAACAGGAGGGACCGTGTAACAGGAGGGTCCGTGTAACAGGAGGGACCGTGTAACAGGAGCGTCCGTGTAACAGGAGAGTCCGTGTAACAGGAGGGACCGTGTAACAGGAGAGACCGTGAAACAGGAGGGTCCGTGTAACAGGAGGGACCGTGTAACAGGAGGGACCGTGTAACAGGAGGGTCCGTGTAACAGGAGGGACCGTGTAACAGGAGGGACCGTGTAACAGGAGGGTCCGTGTAACAGGAGGGTCCGTGTAACAGGAGGGACCGTGTAACAGGAGGGTCCGTGTAACAGGAGGGACCGTGTAACAGGAGGGACCGTGTAACAGGAGGGACCGTGTAACAGGAGAGACCGTGTAACAGGAGGGTCCGTGTAACAGGAGGGACCGTGTAACAGGAGGGTCCGTGTAACAGGAGGGTCTGTGTAACAGGAGGGTCCGTGTAACAGGAGGGACCGTGTAACAGGAGGGACCGTGTAACAGGAGGGACCGTGTAACAGGAGGGTCCGTGTAACAGGAGGGACCGTGTAACAGGAGGGACCGTGTAACAGGAGGGTCCGTGTAACAGGAGGGTCCGTGTAACAGGAGGGTCCGTGTAACAGGAGGGTCCGTGTAACAGGAGGGTCCGTGTAACAGGAGGGACCGTGTAACAGGAGGGTCCGTGTAACAGGAGAGACCGTGTAACAGGAGGGTCCGTGTAACAGGAGGGACCGTGTAACAGGAGGGACCGTGTAACAGGAGAGACCGTGTAACAGGAGGGACCGTGTAACAGGAGGGTCCGTGTAACAGGAGGGTCCGTGTAACAGGAGGGTCCGTGTAACAGGAGGGACCGTGTAACAGGAGGGACCGTGTAACAGGAGGGTCCGTGTAACAGGAGGGTCCGTGTAACAGGAGGGTCCGTGTAACAGGAGGGTCCGTGTAACAGGAGGGTCCGGGTAACAGGAGGGTCCGTGTAACAGGAGGGACCATGTAACAGGAGGGTCCGTGTAACAGGAGGGTCCGTGTAACAGGAGGGTCCGTGTAACAGGAGGGACCGTGTAACAGGAGGGTCCGTGTAACAGGAGAGACCGTGTAACAGGAGGGACCGTGTAACAGGAGGGTCCGTGTAACAGGAGGGTCCGTGTAACAGGAGAGACCGTGTAACAGGAAGGACCGTGTAACAGGAGGGACCGTGTAACAGGAGGGACCGTGTAACAGGAGGGACCGTGTAACAGGAGGGTCCGTGTAACAGGAGGGTCCGTGTAACAGGAGGGACCGTGTAACAGGAGGGATCGTGTAACAGGAGGGACCGTGTAACAGGAGGGACCGTGTAACAGGAGGGTCCGTGTAACAGGAGGGTCCGTGTAACAGGAGGGTCCGTGTAACAGGAGGGTCCGTGTAACAGGAGGGACCGTGTAACAGGAGGGACCGTGTAACAGGAGGGTCCGTGTAACAGGAGGGTCCGTGTAACAGGAGGGTCCGTGTAACAGGAGGGTCCGTGTAACAGGAGGGTCCGTGTAACAGGAGGGACCGTGTAACAGGAGGGTCCGTGTAACAGGAGAGACCGTGTAACAGGAGGGTCCGTGTAACAGGAGGGACCGTGTAACAGGAGGGACCGTGTAACAGGAGAGACCGTGTAACAGGAGGGACCGTGTAACAGGAGGGTCCGTGTAACAGGAGGGTCCGTGTAACAGGAGGGTCCGTGTAACAGGAGGGACCGTGTAACAGGAGGGACCGTGTAACAGGAGGGTCCGTGTAACAGGAGGGTCCGTGTAACAGGAGGGTCCGTGTAACAGGAGGGTCCGTGTAACAGGAGGGTCCGTGTAACAGGAGGGTCCGTGTAACAGGAGGGTCCGTGTAACAGGAGGGACCGTGTAACAGGAGGGTCCGTGTAACAGGAGAGACCGTGTAACAGGAGGGACCGTGTAACAGGAGGGTCCGTGTAACAGGAGGGTCCGTGTAACAGGAGAGACCGTGTAACAGGAGGGACCGTGTAACAGGAGAGACCGTGTAACAGGAGGGTCCGTGTAACAGGAGGGTCCGTGTAACAGGAGGGTCCGTGTAACAGGAGGGTCCGTGTAACAGGAGGGTCCGTGTAACAGGAGGGACCGTGTAACAGGAGGGTCCGGGTAACAGGAGGGTCCGTGTAACAGGAGGGACCATGTAACAGGAGGGTCCGTGTAACAGGAGGGTCCGTGTAACA
>NC_091165.1:36657265-36774765 GCF_040958095.1 Procambarus clarkii | reverse complement strand
TTTATGTACGTATGTACGTATGTATGTATGTATGTATGTATGTATGTATGTATGTATGTATGTATGTATGTATGTATGTATGTATGTATGTATGTATGTATGTATGTATGGTGCAAGCTCCGTGAGATACAGGACGCATGGTTTAGCTTGAAGGCCGGTGACATCCAAGGTTACACACACAGTCACAACACCAAGCGTTTATAGGATGCTCTGGAAGCTATATATATGGACCACAGACCTCTAGCTCTGCTTCCCTCCTCAACTGCAGACGGGACTCAACTGCTGACAGAGAAGAAGCAGATCTTGGACAGAAGAAAGGTCCAGTTTTGCGATAATCACCGGGGTATCTCACACCTGTCCATCGCTGGGAAGATCCTAGCTAGTATCCTGCTTAACAGCTTCCGTCAACACCTTCAGCAGGGTCTCCTCCCAGAAAGCCATTGCCGCTTCCGCGCAGAACGCAGAACTGTTGATATATTTGCTGCACGCCAACATCAAGAGAAATGCCAAGAGCAACATAGCAACCTCTTCGTGACCTCCGTCGACCTGACCAAGGCCTTCCATACGGTCAGCAGAGATGGGAGATAATGGAGAAGTTTGGCCGTCCCAGCAAGTTCACTGCGAACGTCCGCCAGTTCCACGATGGCGAAAGTACTGGACGGTGAAGACGAGTCAAAAACCATCCCGGTGACGAGCGGTGTGAAGCCGGGCGGCGTTCTCGCCCCAACACGGTACGGTATTCAGTACGGTATTCTCGGCCATGTTTACTGAAACCTTCCGTGGCTGTCCAGGAAGGAATACACATTAGATACAGAACTGACGGTGGGTCTGTTCTACCTCTAGCGCCTACAGGCCATTGTAAAAGGTGAGGGAAACTGTAAAAGAGACTTCCTGTTGGCTGGTGCCTGTGCCCTCAACGCCAGCACAGAGCAAATGATGAAGCACGAATTGGACTGCTATCTTGAGAGGTTATCTTGAGATGATTTCGGGGCTTTTAGTGTTCCCGCGGCCCGTTCCTCGACCAGGCCTCCACCCCCAGGAAGCAGCCCGTGACAGCTGACTAACACCCAGGTACCTATTTTACTGCTAGGTAACAGGGGCATAGGGTGAAAGAAACTCTGCCCATTGTTTCTCGCCGGCGCCCGGGATCGAACCCGGGACCACAGGATCACAAGCCAGTGTGCTGTCCGCTCGGCCGACCGGCTCCCTGCTCCTCACAAGCCTGCAACAACTTCGGTCTCATCATCAGCACTAAAGACTGAAGTCATGTACTAGCCTGCGCCCGGAACACCCTACCAGGAACCACACATCACTGTCAAGGGGCAGAACCTCCAGACAGTCGACAACTTCACCAGTCTTGGCCCCATACTCTCAAGAGCGGTGAACATAGACGCAGAAGTCAACAACAGGATCACCAAGACCAGCGCTGCCTTTGGAAGACTCCGTGAGAATGTCTGGCAGCAGAGGTGCCTCAGTTTTACCACCACACTAAAGGTTTACCGCTCAGTGGTGCTCACCACCCTTCTCTACGCCAGCGAGACCTGGACTGTCTACAGCAGACACGCCAAACACCCCAATCACTTTCACTTGAGCTGTCTCCGCAGACTCCTCCACGTCAGGTGGCAGGACAAAATCCCGGACACGGAGGTCCTGGACCAGTATTCCCAGCGTCTACACCCGCCTACAGGACCCTCGGGTCATCTGAACAGACCACGTTGTCAGACTGCCTGACAGCTGATTGCCTAAACAGTTGCTGTATGGAGAAGAGCTCCTTCATGCCAGGGAGGGTTGACAGGGAGGGAGGGTTGACAGGGAGGGAGGGTTGACAGGGAGGGAGGGTTGACAGGGAGGAAGGGTTGACAGGGAGAGTGTGTTGATAGGGAGGGAGGGGGGACAGTAGAGAGTGTGGACGAGAGAGCTGATTAGACAGGGATTGATAGTAGGTAGAAAGAGAGGGTAGACAGGAAGGTTGTGTAGACGGGAAAAGAGTGTAGACAGGGAAGTGCAGACAAGAAAGGACAGTAAACAAAGAGGGAGTGTAGGAAGGGATGGAAGACAAGGTGAGAAAAATGACAGAGAGGGAGTGAAGACAGAGAGGAAATCTTGACAGGGATGAAAAGTTGACAGGATGGGAGCGAAGGCATGGAAGAAGGGTCCTAAGGGAGAGAGTGGAGACAGGGGGTGGAAGTGTTGAAAGGGAACGTAAACAAGAAGGATGTGTAGAATGAAAAGGAATATAGACAGCGAGGGACAGTAAACATGGAAGTAGTGTAGACGGGAAAGGGACAAGGAGAGATTGTTGTTGGGGATTGTTGCCATGAGGGTGAGTAGGCAGAGAGTGTTGACAGAGAGGGCATATAGACAGGGAAGGAGAACAGACAGGGTGGGAGAATAGACAGGGAGAAAGGAGGCATAACTAACTAAAAAAAAGAAGAGGTTACCATCGTCTGCTTTAAGAGAGAATCAGCCTCCACTCGGAGCCTCTCTCAGCTCTGGTCAGTGCCTCCTAGATGGCACTGTCGGCACTGATGTGTCTGGGTTGTGACACTCTCAGTACTGACGTGTCTGGCTTGTGGCACTCTCAGTACTGACGTGTCTGGCTTGTGGCACTGTCGGCACTGACGTGTCTGGGTTGTGGCACTCTCAGTACTGACGTGTCAGGCTTGTGGCACTCTCAGTACTGACGTGTCTGGCTTGTGGCACTCTCAGTACTGACGTGTCTGGCTTGTGGCACTCTCAATACTGACGTGTCAGGCTTGTGACACTCTCAGTACTGATGTGTCTGGCTTGTGGCACTCTCAGTACTGACGTGTCTGGGTTGTGGCACTCTCAGTACTGACGTGTCAGGCTTGTGACACTCTCAGTACTGACGTGTCTGGCTTGTGACACTCTCAGTACTGACGTGTCTGGCTTGTGACACTCTCAGTACTGACGTGTCTGGCTTGTGGCACTCTCAGTACTGAGAGTGCCACAACCCAGACACGTCAGTACTGAGAGTGCCACAAGCCAGACACGTCAGTACTGACGTGTCTGGCTTGTGGCACTCTCAGTACTGACGTGTCTGGGTTGTGGCACTCTCAGTACTGACGTGTCAGGCTTGTGACACTCTCAGTACTGACGTGTCTGGCTTGTGACACTCTCAGTACTGACGTGTCTGGCTTGTGACACTCTCAGTACTGACGTGTCTGGCTTGTGGCACTCTCAGTACTGACGTGTCTGGGTTGTGGCACTCTCAGTACTGACGTGTCTGGGTTGTGGCACTCTCAGTACTGACGTGTCAGGCTTGTGGCACTCTCGGTACTGACGTGTCAGGCTTGTGGCACTCTCAGTACTGACGTGACTGGGTTGTGGCACTCTCAGTACTGACGTGTCAGGCTTGTGACACTCTCAGTACTGACGTGTCAGGCTTGTGACACTCTCAGTACTGACGTGTCAGGCTTGTGACACTCTCAGTACTGACGTGTCAGGCTTGTGACACTCTCAGTACTGACGTGTCAGGCTTGTGGCACTCTCATCATGCCAGACACGACTTTGATTTAACAAAATTAAATCAATTTACAGTTTCTCATCAAGACACAAAGGAAATTTGCGTCTACGAGCGGCTGTAATGACCGAACCTTCAAGTAGCTCCTTATCCACACTCCTCCTTCACAGGGATCACAAAGATATGAAATCCAAGAATAACATCCACGAACACTGTACCAAAATTAGACGGAATCTCGCAAATATAACAATAGAGCTAATTTATATTCTACACAGAATTCAACGCGACGCGACTAGCCACGAATATAGCGTTTTGATGGTATTGACCCGACGCTCTCTGAACGCCAATGGAGTCAACAGGCGCTGTAGTGATGGTATTGTGGTGGTTGACAGTTGTTTATGGGATATTAACCTCAGCTATAGCTGTTGCCCGAAGTTCCCCACGGCTTTAGCTCTAACTTACAACTAACTTTGACCTGTATCTCACACAGCTGACTCAGGGACCTGTTACTCACACAGCTGACTCAGGGACCTGTATCTCACACAGCTGACTCAGGGACCTGTTACTGAGCACAAGCTGTGGCCTAAACTTCACGTAGTAATGACCAATGGCACACAATAATTGGTTTATTAACCTGTCGTCAGCTCAAGTGGCACTAACGTGCCATAACTTGCAGGTGTTGACAACACTCTTAAATACCTCGTTGTTAATGTTTATGTGTTTAATGTTAATCTTTATTGGTCTTTGACTCGTTAGCTGCGTTAGTAACTCGTCAGCTGCGTTAGTAACTCGTTATCTGCGTTAGTAACTTGCTGGGTGTGTCAGTAACTTGCTGGGTGTGTCAGTAACTTGCTGAGTGTGTCAGTAACTTGCTGGGTGTGTTAGTAACTTGCTGGGTGTGTTAGTAACTTGCTGGGTGTGTTAGTAACTTGCTGGGTGTGTTAGTAACTTGCTGGATGTGTCAGTAACTTGCTGAGTGTGTCAGTAACTTGCTGGGTGTATTAGTAACTTGCTGGGTGTGTCAGTAACTTGCTGGGTGTGTCAGTAACTTGCTGGGTGTGTTAGTAACTTGCTGGGTGTGTCAGTAACTTGCTGAGTGTGTCAGTAACTTGCTGGGTGTGTTAGTAACTTGCTGGGTGTGTTAGTAACGTGCTGGGTGTGTTAGTAACGTGCTGGGTGTGTCAGTAACTTGCTGGGTGTGTTAGTAACTTGCTGGGTGTGTCAGTAACTTGCTGGGTGTGTTAGTAACTTGCTGGGTGTATTAGTAACTTGCTGGGTGTGTTAGTAACTTGCTGAGTGTGTTAGTAATTTGCTGGGTGTGTTAGTAACTTGCTGAGTGTGTCAGTAACTTGCTGGGTGTGTTAGTAACTTGTTGGGTGTGTTAGTAACTTGCTGGGTGTGTTAGTAATTTGCTGGGTGTGTTAGTAACTTGCTGGGTGTGTTAGTAACTTGCTGGGTGTGTCAGTAACTTGCTGGGTGTGTTAGTAACTTGCTGGGTGTATTAGTAACTTGCTGGGTGTGTTAGTAACTTGCTGGGTGTGTTAGTAACTTGCTGGGTGTATTAGTAACTTGCTGGGTGTGTTAGTAACTTGCTGGGTGTGTTAGTAACTTGCTGGGTGTGTTAGTAACTTGCTGGGTGTGTCAGTAACTTGCTGGGTGTGTTAGTAACTTGCTGGGTGTGTCAGTAACTTGCTGGGTGTGTTAGTAACTTGCTGGGTGTGTCAGTAACTTGCTGGGTGTGTTAGTAACTTGCTGGGTGTATTAGTAACTTGCTGGGTGTGTCAGTAACTTGCTGGGTGTGTTAGTAACTTGCTGGGTGTGTTAGTAACTTGCTGGGTGTGTCAGTAACTTGCTGGGTGTGTCAGTAACTTGCTGGGTGTATTAGTAACTTGCTGGGTGTATTAGTAACTTGCTGGGTGTGTTAGTAACTTAACAGTATGTGACACTGGTACCATCGTATATAAGCCTTTGACTACCAAAGCTTAAAGCTTTCCATCACCTGAGATAATATACCAGTGTGTCACTCTGTCGTGGTGGGTATAGTTCAAGTGTTCACATGAACCAACATTAGTGTGTTTTCTTTGGTTTTCCGACCATGTGGTCACGTGCACGAACTCGTTCGGAATGGTTCCGATCTTGAGGTCAGGTTTAGGAACTCGTCCTATTTCTCCTGCTCCATAGAATACGATTATTCTGGTATTCTAAGTAAACCTACTCCAGGCAAGTCATCATAGTTAGCTCAGACAACCCTGCCAGAGGTGTTTAACACATTCTTCCTCCTCAAACGTCACATTTTACGACCAATTCGTTAAAAATGCGCTCTAAGAATATATTTTTAAGCGGCGTTTAATTGACGTTTTCTAAACATTGGCCTCGCTTGAGTTTTGTCGTATTTCTTACGGAGTGGTGAGCCGAGGGTGATAGGCTATGATAAGGGGAAAGTTGACCTGCGTTTTGTGCATTTAATTGCAGCCTGACCTCAGGCCAGGCTCGTTAAAGCAGCGGCTGTCCCTCTAGACGCATTCATCAATTTTCATTCATATCCAACTAAATTCATATAGATAAGTTTCTCATATATATATATATATATATATATATATATATATATATATATATATATATATATATATATATATATATATATATATATATATATATATATATATATATATATATATATATTAGTATATTTTGGTAGCAGTCTTTCCTGTAGACATATATTATTAAATATGACCGAAAAGTAAGATTAATAATTCTAACACGAATTTTCTCGATCTTTCGTACGTTTCTTTTCACTGTTGGTGGGAATTCAAAAAACAATTCTCCAAAATTCATTTTTATTTCTAGTCTGACGCAACACTTGAACGCGTTTCGTAAAACTTATTACATTTTCAAAGACTTTAACTTATACATACACAACTGAATAGAACTTACCCATCTTCGATTTGTTTATATCTACATTTGAGTGAGGTGGATGGGGTGAGGTGGTATTAATAGGGTATTAAATTCCTAAACACAAGACAGAACACGAAACAATGGGTATTGAATGGAAGTGATTTGTAGAAAGCCTATTGGTCCATATTTCTTGATGCTTCTATATTGGAGCGGAGTCTTGAGGTGGGTAGAATATAGTTGTGCATTAATTGGCTGTTGATTGCTGGTGTTGACTTCTTGATGTGTAGAGCCTCGCAGATGTCAAGCCGCCTGCTATCGCTGTATCTATCGATGATTTCTGTGTTGTTTACTAGGATTTCTCTGGCGATGGTTTGGTTGTGGGAAGAGATTATATGTTCCTTAATGGAGCCCTGTTGCTTATGCATCGTTAAACGCCTAGAAAGAGATGTTGTTGTCTTGCCTATATATTGGTTTTTTTGGAGCTTACAGTCCCCAAGAGGGCATTTGAAGGCATAGACGACGTTGGTCTCTTTTAAAGCGTTCTGCTTTGTGTCTGGAGAGTTTCTCATGAGTAGGCTGGCCGTTTTTCTGGTTTTATAGTAAATCGTCAGTTGTATCCTCTGATTTTTGTCTGTAGGGATAACGTTTCTATTAACAATATCTTTCAGGACCCTTTCCTCCAGTATACACCAATATATATATATATATATATATATATATATATATATATATATATATATATATATATATATATATATATATATATATATATATATATATATATATATATATATATGTCGTACCTAGTAGCCAGAACTCACTTCTCAGCCTACTATGCAAGACCCAATTTGCCTAATAAGCCAAGTTTTAATCAATTAATTGTTTTTCGACTACCTAACCTACCTAACCTAACTTAACCTAGCTTTTTCGGCTTCCTAACCTAACCTAACCTATAAAGATAGGTTAGGTTAGGTTAGGTAGGGTTAGTTAGGTTTGGTCATATATCTACGTTAATTTTAACTCCAATAAAAAAAAATTGACCTCATACATAATGAAATGGGTCGCTTTATCATTTCATAAGAAAAAAAATTAGAGAAAACATATTAATTCAGGAAAACTTGGTTTATTAGGCAAATCGGGCCTTGCATAGTAGGCCGAGAAGTGCGTTCTGGCTACTAGGTACGACATATATATATATATATATATATATATATATATATATATATATATATATATATATATATATATATATATATATATATATATATATATATATATATATATATTTCATTAAGATTTTATGTATAGTTTAGCGTAGGTTAGGTTAGGTGTTTAGGTTCTGTTGGCGATTATTTGTGTTTGTAGTACGTGGGTGAAGCATTTACAACGTTGTGGCTCGAACACAAGTCGTCAGCGAAACACTGTTCAAAAACGTTCGGATATCATCAGTTGTAAGTCGTGTGTTAACAGTCACTGATGATTGTCTCACAATCACTGATGATTGTCTCACAATCACTGAGGATTGTCTCACAATCACCGATGATTGTCTCACAATCACTGATGGTTGTCTCACAATCACTGATGATTGTCTCACAATCACTGATGATTGTCTCACAATCACGGATGATTGTCTCACAATCACTTGTTTCTATTGGCTCATGTGTCTTTATGGCATGAAAGAGACGCTCCCTAGACGGAATTTATAATATAGTTTACAGTATTCTTTGTAATGAGTTTACCAGACAGTAAACCAGTAAATCTATTAATGCTATCGGTTTACCTCATATATTCAGTTTACCGCGGCAGTATTCGTCGTAATACACGAAAGTATTCTTGTTTAAATTTGTGTTGAATTAGTTAATGTTCTGTCTGTCTGTCTGTCTGTCTGTCTGTCTGTCTGTCTGTCTGTCTCTCTCTCTCTCTCTCTCTCTCTCTCTCTCTCTCTCTCTCTCTCTCTCTCTCTCTCTCTCTCTCTCTCTCTCTCTCTCTCTCTCTCTCTCTCTGGACCGGAGAGCCGGGTCCCAGAGCTGAGGTGCGACTCTAGTGTGGGAATTTGTTAAATCGTCTATTACATTATTTGTCAAACAATTTGCTTTATTTTGTCAATATTTTTATTTCATTATTTTGTCAACCAAGATCAAATAAAACACATATTTTTATCTTAATTAATTGACAAAAAGCTAATGATAATGGCATTGTTTTATTCATGCGTTATCTATAATTGAGGTCTTTGGGGTAGGAGGACCTGGCACTGTTGTGTGTGGTGTGGCACCTCAGGCCTGGCACTGTTGTGTGTGGTGTGGCACCTCAGGCCTGGCACTGTTGTGTGTGGTGTGGCACCTCAGGCCTGGCACTGTTGTGTGTGGTGTGGCACCTCTTGGTGATGGCCCTGGCACTGTTGTCTGTGGTGTGGCACCTCAGGCCTGGCACTGTTGTGTGTGGTGTGGCACCTCTTGGTGATGGCCCTGGCACTGTTGTCTGTGGTGTGGCACCTCAGGCCTGGCACTGTTGTGTGTGGTGTGGCACCTCTTGGTGATGGCCCTGGCACTGTTGTCTGTGGTGTGGCACCTCAGGCCTGGCACTGTTGTGTGTGGTGTGGCACCTCTTGGTGATGGCCCTGGCACTGTTGTCTGTGGTGTGGCACCTCAGGCCTGGCACTGTTGTGTGTGGTGTGGCACCTCTTGGTGATGGCCCTGGCACTGTTGTGTGTGGTGTGGCACCTCAGGCCTGGCACTGTTGTGTGTGGTGTGGCACCTCAGGCCTGGCACTGTTGTGTGTGGTGTGGCACCTCAGGCCTGGCACTGCTGTGTGTGGTGTGGCACCTCAGGCCTGGCACTGTTGTGTGTGGTGTGGCACCTCAGCCCTGGCACTGTTGTGTGTGGTGTGGCACCTCTTGGTGATGGCCCTGGCACTGTTGTCTGTGGTGTGGCACCTCAGGCCTGGCACTGTTGTGTGTGGTGTGGCACCTCAGGCCTGGCACTGTTGTGTGTGGTGTGGCACCTCAGGCCTGGCACTGTTGTGTGTGGTGTGGCACCTCAGGCCTGGCACTGTTGTGTGTGGTGTGGCACCTCAGGCCTGGCACTGTTGTGTGTGGTGTGGCACCTCAGGCCTGGCACTGTTGTGTGTGGTGTTGCACCTCAGTCCTGGCACTGTTCACGATAGTATAGCACCTCAGGCCTGGCACTGTTCACTATAGTGTGGCTCCTCAGGCCTGGCACTGTTCACTATAGTATAGCACCTCAGGCCTGGCACTGTTCATTATAGTGTGGCACCACAGGCCTGGCACTGTTCACTGTAGTGTGGCACCTCGGACCTGGCACTGTTCACTATAGTGTGACACCTCAGGCCTGGCACTGTTCACTATGGTGTGACACCTCAGGCCTGGCACTGTTCACTATAGTGTGACACCTCAGGCCTGGCACTGTTCACTATGGTGTGACACCTCAGGCCTGGCACTGTTCACTATAGTGTGGCACCTCAGGCCTGGCACTGTTCACTATAGTGTGGCACCTCAGGCCTGGCACTGTTCACTATAGTGTGGCACCTCAGGCCTGGCACTGTTCACTATAGTGTGGCACCTCAGGCCTGGCACTGTTCACTATAGTGTGGCACCTCAGGCCTGGCACTGTTCTCTATGGTGTGGCACCTCAGACCTGGCACTGTTCACTATAGTGTGGCACCTCAGGCCTGGCACTGTTCACTATAGTGTGGCACCTCAGACCTGGCACTGTTCACTGTAGTGTGGCACCTTAGGCCTGGCACTGTTCACTATAGTGTGGCACCTCAGGCCTGGCACTGTTCACTATAGTGTGGCACCTCAGGCCTGGCACTGTTCACTATAGTGTGGCACCACAGGCCTGGCACTGTTCACTGTAGTGTGGCACCTCAGACCTGGCACTGTTCACTATAGTGTGGCACCTCAGACCTGGCACTGTTCACTATAGTGTGGCACTGTTCACTATAGTGTGGCACCTCAGGCCTGGCACTGTTCACTATAGTGTGGCACCACAGGCCTGGCACTGTTCACTGTAGTGTGGCACCTCAGACCTGGCACTGTTCACTATAGTGTGGCACCTCAGGCCTGGCACTGTTCACTATAGTGTGGCGCCACAGGCCTGGCACTGTTCACTGTAGTGTGGCACCTCAGACCTGGCAATGTTCACTATAGTGTGGCACCTCAGGCCTGGCACTGTTCACTATAGTGTGGCACCACAGGCCTGGCACTGTTCACTGTAGTGTGACACTGTTCACTATAGTGTGGCACCTCTGGCCTGGCACTGTTCACTATAGTGTGGCACCTCAGGCCTGGCACTGTTCACTATAGTCTGGCACCTCAGGCCTGGCACTGTTCACTATAGTGTGGCACCTCAGGCCTGGCACTGTTCACTATAGTCTGGCACCTCAGGCCTGGCACTGTTCACTATAGTCTGGCACCTCAGGCCTGGCACTGTTCACTATAGTGTGGCACCTCAGGCCTGGCACTGTTCACTATAGTGTGGCACCTCAGGCCTGGCACTGTTCACTATAGTCTGGCACCTCAGGCCTGGCACTGTTCACTATAGTGTGGCACCTCAAGCCTGGCACTGTTCTCTATAGTGTGGCACCTCAGACCTGGCACTGTTCACTATAGTGTGGCACCTCAGACCTGGCACTGTTCACTATAGTGTGGCACCTCAGACCTGGCACTGTTCACTATAGTGTGGCACCTCAGACCTGGCACTGTTCACTATAGTGTGGCACCTCAGACCTGGCACTGTTCACTATAGTGTGGCACCTCCTGGTGTTGGCACTCATGCTGCACATAATTACCCCACAATAAAACTCAGCGAGCCTCGAACCAGTGACTCGACACAAAACAGTGCCAAGCGGATACAACATTATAATAACCTGTTAACAGGTAATTACACAAAGTTTCTTAACGGCAGAATATTGGCAGCCCGTCTGCCTGGGCGGCCCAGGGCGCTCCAGGCTACTAATGAATTGCTATTAGGTAGAAATCCCCCTTATTGGGGAACGAATTTCCACCCTTGTGAATGTCCACATATATAGCCGTTCAGACACCGTTCGACGTCGTGGGTAAAGGAAGCTCGCAGCCAGTGTTAATTTAGGTTGGTATTCCGTTCCCGAAAGCTGCGATTTTGCCCTCTAGAGGTACTGATCGATGGGTCTTATTTAATTAGATGGTGTTCATCTCTGTCGGTAAGGCGAAGGCATTACAGATGAGAGGTGTTGGGATGTGTGTGTGTGTGTGTGTGTGTGTGTGTGAGTGTGTGTGTGTGTGTGTGTGTGTGAGTGTGTGTGTGTGTGTGTGTGTGTGTGTGTGTGTGTGTGTGTGTGTGTGTGTGTGTGTGTGTGAGTGTGTGTGTGTGTGTGTGTGTGTGTGTGTGTGTGTGTGTGTGTGTGTGAGTGTGTGAGTGTGTGTGTGTGTGTGTGTGTGTGTGTGTGTGTGTGTGTGTGTGTGTGTGTGTGAGTGTGTGTGTGTGTGTGTGTGTGTGTGTGTGTGTGTGTGTGTGTGAGTGTGTGTGTGAGTGTGTGTGTGTGTGTGTGTGTGTGTGTGTGTGTGTGTGTGTGTGTGTGTGTGTGTGTGTGTGTGTGTGTGTGTGTGTGTGTGTGTGTGTGTGTGTGTGTGTGTGTGTGTGTGTGTGAGTGTGTGTGTGTGTGAGTGTGTGTTTACTAGTTGTGTTTTTTTTGTGTTTTTTACGGGGGTTGAGCTTTGCTCTTTCGGCCCGCCTCTCAACTGTCAATCAACTGTTTACTAACTACACTAACTACTTTTTTTTTTCACACCACACACACCCCAAGAAGCAGCCCGTGACAGCTGACTAACTCCCAGGTACCTATTTACTGCTAGGTAACAGGGGCACTTAGGGTGAAAGAAACTTTGCCCATTTGTTTCTGCCTCGTGCGGGAATCGAACCCGCGCCACAGAATTACGAGTCCTGCGCGCTATCCACCAGGCTACGAGGCCCGTGTGTGTGTGTGTGTGTGTGTGTGTGTGTGTGTGTGTGTGTGTGTGTGTGTGTGTGTGTGTGTGAGTGTGTGTGTGTGTGTGTGTGTGTGTGTGTGTGTGTGTGTGTGTGTGTGTGTGTGTGTGTGTGTGTGTGTGTGTGTGTGTGTATGTGTGTGTGTGTGTGTAATTACCTAAGTGTAGTTACAGGATGAGAGCTACGCTCGTGGTGTCCCGTCTTCCCAGCACTCTTTGTCATATAATGCTTTGAAACTACTGACGGTCTTGGCCTCCACCACCTTCTCACCTAACTTGTTCCAACCGTCTACCACTCTGTTTGCGAAAGTGAATTTTCTTATATTTCTTCGGCATCTGTGTTTAGCTAGTTTAAATCTATGACCTCTTGTTCTTAAAGTTCCAGGTCTCAGGAAATCTTCCCTATCGATTTTATCAATTCCTGTTACTATTTTGTATGTAGTGATCATATCACCTGTTTTTCTTCTGTCTTCCAGTTTTGGCATATTTAATGCCTCTAACCTCTCCTCGTAGCTCTTGCCCTTCAGTTCTGGGAGCCACTTAGTAGCATGTCTTTGCACCTTTTCCAGTTTGTTGATGTGCTTCTTAAGATATGGGCACCACACAACTGCTGCATATTCTAGCTTTGGCCTAACAAAAGTCGTGAACAATTTCTTTAGTATATCGCCATCCATGTATTTAAAAGCAATTCTGAAGTTAGAAAGCGTGGCATAGGCTCCTCGCACAATATTCTTTATGTGGTCCTCAGGTAATAGTTTTCTATCTAGCACCACCCCTAGATCTCTTTCTTTATCAGAATTCTTTAAAGATTTCTCACATGATATATAGGTTGTGTGGGGTCTATGTTCTTCTATTCCACATTCCATAACATGGCATTTATTAACATTAAATTCCATTTGCCAAGTGGTGCTCCATATACTTATTTTGTCCAGATCATCTTCAAGGGCGTGACAATCATCTAAGTTTCTTATCCTTCTTATTATCTTAGCATCATCAGCAAACATGTTCTTATAATTTTGTATACCAACTGCTAGATCATTTATGTAGACAATAAACATCACTGGTGCAAGAACTGAACCCTGTGGTACTCCACTTGTGACATTTCTCCAGTCCGATACATTGCCTCTGATCACTGCCCTCATTTTTCTATCAGTTAGACAATTTTTCATCCATGTTAGAAGCTTACCTGTCATCCCTCCAATATTTTCCAGTTTCCAGAACAACCTCTTACGTCGAACTCTGTCGAAAGACTTTTTTAGGTCCAGATAGATGCAGTCAACCCAACCATCTCTTTCCTGTAATATCTCTGTTGCTCGATCATAGAAACTGAGTAAATTCGATACACAGGATCTTCCAGATCGAAAACCATACTGTCTGTCTGATATTATATCATTTCTCTCCAGGAGTTCTACCCATTTAGTTTTAATTATTTTTTCCAATATTTTGACTATTACACTTGTCAATGATACAGGTCTATAATTAAGGGGGTCTTCCCTGCTTCCACTTTTGTAGATTGGAACTATGTTAGCCTGTTTCCACACCTCAGCTAAAACTCCTGTAAACAGGGATGCCTCAAAAATCAGTTGAAGAGGAATGCTGAGCTCAGGTGCACATTCTCTCAGAACCCATGGTGAAACTCCATCTGGACCAACTGCTTTGTTATTATTTAGCTCCTTGAGCATTTTTTCCACTTCGTCTCTAGACACCTCTATGTGCTCTATGTTGTTCTCTGGAATTCTTATTGTGTCTGGTTCCCTGAAGATTTCATTTCGTACAAACACAATTTGGAACTTTTCGTTTAATGTTTCACAAATTTCCTTTTCATTTTCCGTGAATCTATTTCCCATTTTCAACCTCTGAATATTATCCTTTACCTGCAATTTGTTGTTTATGAATTTATAGAATAGATTTGGTTCTGTTTTACATTTGTCTGCAATCTCTTTTCAAAATTTCTTTCTGCCTCTCTCCTCACTGCCGTGTAGTTGTTTCTCGCATCTTTGTATCGCTGGTATGTTTGGGGGTTCGGCCTCTTCCTGTATTGATTCCATTTTTGTGTCTTTTGGTCTTTGGCCATCTCGCACTTTCTGTTGAACCAATCCTGTTTCCTAGTTCTGCTTCTCTGTTTTGATATAAATTTTTTTGTGCCTTTATCATATATTTCACAAAACTTGACATACATCTCATTCCCTTCCTTGCCTAGCAACAAGTCTGTCCAATTATACTCACTAAAATATTTTCTAAGGTTGCCATGATGTCCTTTCCTTAAGTCAGGTTTTTCAATTGCATCAACCTTCTTATTTTCTTCCAGAGTATAACGCATTGCATACTTTATTCCCAAAAAGACATGGTCACTTTTACCCAAGGGAGGAAGGTACTGAATGTCAAATATTTCTTCCTCCTTCCTGGTAAATATCAAATCTAGCATGGAGGGAACGTCCCCTTCCCTCATCCTCGTAGCTTGTTTAACATGTTGATACAAGAATGTTTCCAGGATGAGGTCTACAAATTTACAGGTCCAAAAATCTCCTGTTTTAGCTTCATATGCTTCCCAGTCAATGGATTTCAAGTTGAAGTCGCCGACTATCAACAGTCGTGATCTATCGTTATCCGCTCTCGCTATAATCTCTCTCATTATTGTTATAAGACCTTTTCGTTTACTATCTAGCTCCTCCTTTGACCATGTGCTGCTTAGCGGTGGACTATATGCATTTATGATCATTAGTTTATCATCCTCATGGCAGATCTCTAGTGCTATTATGTCAACTTCTTGTGGATTGGCAGTCATTATTTCGTTCACCTTTAGGTGTTCTTTCACCAGCACAGCAACGCCACCGCCTTTCCTAGTTTTTCTGTCTCGTCTCCAAATTGAGTAGCCCCTTGGGAATATGACCTCATTTAAAATAACATCTTCAAGTTTTGTCTCCGTGAGTGCAACAATGTCTGGTGTCTGCAGCTGTATTACATCACTTAACTCCAGTATCTTTGATCTTACTCCATCTATGTTGGTGTATGCAATCTTGAGGAACTTGTTCCCCCTCTTCTTATTTTTCACTCCCCCTTTCTCTAATGATTTTGTTGGTTTGCCTTTATGTACCACTTTACTGGTCTGCCTACCCCTATCACTTTGTAGAAAAAAGAATTGATTTCTTCTTCATTCCTGCTCTCATTTAAACGATGTGCCTCGGCGAGGTTCAGTTTCAGCTTCTCTCTATCTTCTTTTGAAAGATCTCGTCTTAACGACCACACTTTCCCATCCTCATCACTTTGTAATTTTCTAGCATTCCTTAGTACTTCTTCCATCTGTTTGGCACCATTTAGGGTGATCCTCAAAGGTCGATCTTTCCCTTTTACATATCTGCCTATTCTCCTGTAGTCGCACACATTCTCTATGGTTGTGAGACCTTCTACGAGGCCAACAATTTTATCTACTACTTTTGCTTCTTCTACAGCTCTCTCTTACCTAGATGTTATCTCCTTTTCTTTGCAGCCAAAAATGATCAGGGACTTACTCCGATCAACTGTGTTTTGCACCAACTTCGGGTTAGATGCCAATTCTTTTCTCACTTCCAGCCTAATGTTTGTTTTATCTTGGTTGCTGCAGTGTTTGACTTCCTTTACTGCTTCTTCTATTTTTTCCTTCTCCTTGGCCACTTGTGAATAGGTGAGTTGCATATCTTTCTTGCACTGTTCTATTCCCTGTGTAACTTCCTCCATCTGTGCTGACAAAAGCTGTTTCTCCTGTTGAATTTCCTTACCTAACCTATTGTAGTCATTTATGTTTAAATTTACTTTAACTGCTTCCTTAGCTATTTTTGAGAGTTTATTTTCTTCTTCCATGGCTTTGTAATTTCTTTCCAATTGATTCTTATCCTTTAACAAGTCTTTCACTACACCCTCAAGACATACAACTTTGCTATTTAAATGGTCATTACTTTCTTTCAATTGAGAGTTCACTATAGTATCTAATTTTACCAACTTGTTGTATAAACTGGTTATATCAAATGCTTTCTTCATTGAATCCAGCAAAATCAAGCTCTGTTTTGTATTTCCTCTTGCCGGCGGCCATCTTGAATGTTGTTCTCTGCAATGGAAACACTAGGGCAACTTTTTCTCATCCAATTTTTCACTTCCCTTGGCACATTCCTGTTATCTTAATTATTTTTCAAAAGCACTATACCTTTATGTTCTCTGGGACACCACTCACTATCATCATCCTGTACTACAATACTTAGGATTGTTGAAATATGCTGGAGCTCCTCTTGTCTGCCTCTTGGGAAAGAACTTGGGATAAGCCACCACCAGATAAGTGTGTGTGTGTGTGTGTGTGTGTGTGTGTGTGTGTGTGTGTGTGTGTGTGTGTGTGTGTGTGTGTGTGTGTGTGTGTGTGTGTGGGCACATATGCTGGGGATGCATTGTGTGTATTCACCTAGTTGTACTCACCTAGTTGTGGTTGCGGGGGTTGAGCTCTGCTCTTTGGTCCCGCCTCTCAACTGTCAATCAACTGGTGTACAGATTCCTGAGCCTATTGGGCTCTATCATATCTACACTTGAAACTGTGTATGGAGTCAGCCTCCACCACATCACTGCCTAATGCATTCCATTTGTCAACCACTCTCACACTAAAAAAGTTCTTTCTAATATCTCTGTGGCTCATTTGAGTACTCAGCTTCCACCTGTGTCCCCTAGTGCGTATGCCACCCGTATTAAATAATCCATCCTTGTCCACCCTGTCCATTCCCCAGAGATTTTTGTATGTGGTGATCATGTCTCCCCTAGCTCTTCTGTTTTTCAGCGACGTGAGGGGCAGTTCACGTAGTCTGTCCTTGTAACTCATGCCTCTTAGTTCTGGGACTAGCCTAGTGGCCTACCTCTGAACTTTTTCCAGCTTCGTCTTGTGCTTGACAAGGTACGGACTCCATGCTGGGGCTGCATACTCCAGGATTGGCCTTACATATGTGGTATACAAGGTTCTGAAGGATTCCTTACACAGGTTTCTGAAAGCAGTTCTGATGTTAGCCAGCCTCGCATAGGAGGCTGATGTTATTCTTTTGATATGGGCTTCAGGAGACAGGTTTGGCGTGATATCAACTCCCAGATCTTTTTCTTTGTCTGTTTCGTTAAGGTCTTCATCTCCCATTCGGTATCCAGTGACTGGCCTCCTAGTTCCTCCTTCTAGTTTCATTACCTTACATTTACTTGGGTTGAACTTTAGTAGCCATTTGTCGAGCCATTCCTTCAGTTTGCCTAGGTCATCTTGTAGCCTCATACTATCCTCCTCTTTCCCGATCCTGAGATCATTTACGTATATCAGAAACAGTATAGGTCCAAGGACTGATCCCTGTGGGACTCCACTGGTGACTCCCCGCCACTCCGAGACCTCACCCCTCACGGTGACTCGCTGTGTCCTGTTACTTAGGTACTCTCTTATCCAGTGGAGTACCTTCCCTTTCACTCCTGCCTGCATATCCAGTTTGTGCACTAGTCTCTTATGTGGTACTGTGTCCAAAGCTTCCTGGCAGTCCAGAAATATGCAGTCTGTCCAGCCCTCTCTCTCTTGCCTGATTTTTGTTGCCTGGTCATAGAACTCAGTTAATCCTGTTAGGCATGATTTGCCATCCCTGAACCCATGTTGATGTTGTGCTACAAAGTTCTTCCGCTCCAGATGTTCCACTAGCTTTTTTCACACAATTTTCTCCATCATCTTGCATGGTATGCAAGTTAGGGACACTGGCCTCTAGTTCAGTACCTCCTGTCTATCACCCATGTGTGTACTCACCTATTTGTACTCACCTATTTGTGCTTGCGGGGGTTGAGCTTTGGCTCTTTGGCTCTTTGGCTCTTTGGCTCTTTGTGTCTGTGTGTGAGTGTGTGTGTTTGTGCGAATCATTTGAATTTGCAGAATCGAGCTATTAGCTCTTGGACCCCGCCTTTCTAACCAATTTATTTTTCCTTTATTATGTTAACTACATATATTTTTCTGTAACACACACACACACACACACACACACACACACACACACACACAGAATCCATGGTATAATAGGGCATGTATGGAAGCGAAGAAACTGAACAAAAGGGCGTGGAGGAACTTCCGGAATAACAGAACACCAGAAAGCAGAGAGAGATACCAGAGAACCAGGAATGAGTACGTCAGGGTGAGAAGAGAAGCAGAGAAAAGTTTTGAAAATGATATAGCAAACAAAGCCAAGACTGAACCAAAGCTACTCCACAGTCACATCAGAAGGAAAACAACAGTGAAAGAACAGGTATTGAAACTTCGAACCGGCGAGGACAGGTATACAGAGAATGACAGAGAGGTGTGTGAAGAACTCAACAAGAGGTTCCAGGAGGTCTTCACAATAGAACAAGGTGAGGTCACTGTGCTAGGAGAAGGGGAGGTAAACCAGGCGGCCTTGGAAGAGTTCGAAATTTCGAGAGAGGAGGTCAAGAGACACCTGCTGGATCTGGATGTTAGAAAGGCTGTTGGTCCACATGGGATCTCACCATGGATACTGAAAGAGTGTGCAGAGGCACTTTGCTTGCCACTCTCCATAGTGTACAGTAAGTCACTGGAGACGGGAGACCTACCAGAAATATGGAAGACGGCGAATGTGGTCCCAATATACAAAAAGGGCGACAGGCAAGAGGCACTGAACTACAGGCCAGTGTCCTTGACTTGTATACCATGCAAGGTGATGGAGAAGATCGTGAGAAAAAACCTGGTAACACATCTGGAGAGAAGGGACTTCGTGACAAATCGCCAATATGGGTTCAGGGAGGGTAAATCTTGCCTTACAGGCTTGATAGAATTCTACGATCAGGTGACAAAGATTAAGCAAGAAAGAGAGGGCTGGGCGGACTGCATTTTCTTGGATTGGCGGAAAGCCTTTGACACAGTACCGCATAAGAGGCTGGTACATAAGCTGGAGAGACAGGCAGGTGTAGCTGGTAAGGTGCTCCAGTGGATAAGGGAGTATCTAAGCAATAGGAAGCAGAGAGTTACGGTGAGGGGTGAGACCTCAGATTGGCGTGAAGTCACCAGTGGAGTCCCACAGGGCTCTGTACTCGGTCCTATCTTGTTTCTGATATATGTAAATGATCTCCCAGAGGGTATCGATTCATTTCTCTCAATGTTTGCGGACGATGCTAAAATTATGAGAAGGATTAAAACAGAAGAGGACTGTTTGAGGCTTCAAGAAGACCTCGACAAGCTGAAGGAATGGTCGAACAAATGGTTGTTAGAGTTTAACCCAACCAAATGTAATGTAATGAAGATAGGTGTAGGGAGCAGGAGGCCAGATACAAGGTATCATCTGGGAGAGGAAATTCTTCAGGAGTCAGAGAAGGAAAAAGACTTGGGGGTTGATATCACGCCAGACCTGTCTCCTGCAGCACATATCAAGCGGATAACATCAGCGGCATATGCCAGGCTGGCCAACATACGAACGGCATTCAGAAACTTGTGTAAAGAATCATTCAGAACTTTGTATACCACATATGTCAGGCCAATCCTGGAGTATGCAGCCCCAGCATGGAGTCCATATCTAGTCAAGGATAAGACCAAACTGGAAAAGGTTCAAAGGTTTGCCACCAGACTAGTACCCGAGCTGAGAGGTATGAGCTACGAGGAGAGACTACGGGAATTAAACCTCACTTCGCTGGAAGACAGAAGAGTTAGGGGGGACATGATCACCACATTCAAGATTCTGAAGGGAATTGATAGGGTAGATAAAGACAGTCTATTTAACACAAGGGGAACACGTACAAGGGGACACAGGTGGAAACTGAGTGCCCAAATGAGCCACAGAGATATTAGAAAGAACTTTTTTAGTGTGAGAGCGGTTGACAAATGGAATGCATTAGGAAGTGATGTGGTGGAGGCTGACTCCATACACAGTTTCAAGTGTAGATATGATAGAGCCCGATAGGCTCAGGAATCTGTACACCTGTTGATTGACGGTTGAGAGGCGGGACCAAAGAGCCAGAGCTCAACCCCCGGAAACACAACTAGGTGAGTACACACACACACACACACACACACACACACACACACACACACACACACACACACACACACACACACACACACACACACACACACACGTCATGTATGTGCTTGTCATGCCCTTCAAGATGATCTGGACAAAATAAGTATATGGAGCACCACTTGGCAAATGGAATTTAATGTTAATAAATGCCATGTTATGGAATGTGGAATAGGAGAACAAAGACCCCACACAACCTATATATCACGTGAGAAATCTTTAAAGAATTCTGATAAAGAAAGAGATCTAGGGGTGGTTCTAGATAGAAAACTATCACCTGGGGACCACATAGAGAATATTGTGCGAGGAGACTATGCCACGCTTTCTAACTTCAGAATTGCTTTTAAATACATGGATGGCGATATACTAAAGAAATTGTTCACGACTTTTGTTAGGCCAAAGCTAGAATATGCAGCAGTTGTGTGGTGCCCATATCTTAAGAAGCACATCAACAAACTGGAAATGGTGCAAAGACATGCTACTAAGTGGCTCCCAGAACTGAAGGGCAAGAGCTACGAGGAGAGGTTAGAGGCATTAAATATGCCAAAACTGGAAGACAGAAGAATAAGAGGTGATATGATCACTACATACAAAATAGTAACAGGAATTGATAAAATCGATAGGGAAGATTTCTTGAGACCTGGAACTTTAAGAACAAGAGGTCATAGATTTAAACTAGCTAAAACCAGATGCCGAAGAAATATAAGAAAATTCACTTTCGCAACCAGAGTGGTAGACGGTTGGAACAAGTTAGGTGAGAAGGTGGTGGTGGAGGCCAAGACCGTCAGTAGTTTCAAAGCGTTATATGACAAAGAGTACTGGGAAGACGGGACACCACGAGCGTAGCTCTCATCCTGTAACTACACTTAGCTAATTACACTTAGGTAATTACACTCACACACACATTCACAGAAAGCAGCTCGTAGCAGCTGTCTAATTCCCAGGTACCTATCTACTGGTAGGTAAACAGAAGCACCAGGGTGAAAGAAACTGCCCATTTGTTTCTGCCTCTGCCGGGGATCGAACCCGGAGTACATCCTGGAAGTCTAGGAACATGCAGTAAACCTGTATCGATTATAACTTTTCGACACATTACTAAGGATTAACCTTCCCAAAATCTGTGTTAATATTTAGTAAAAAGTTTTGGTCTCTATATATATGTGTTCTCTATATATATGTGTTCTCTAAATATATGTGTTCTCTAAATATATGTGTTCTCTAAATATATGTGTTCTCTATATATATGTGTTCTATATATATATGTGTTCTCTATATATATGTGTTCTCTAAATATATGTGTTCTCTATATATATGTGTTCTCTATATATATGTGTTCTCTATATATATGTGTTCTCTATATATATGTGTTCTCTATATATATGTGTTCTCTATATATATGTGTTCTCTATATATATGTGTTCTCTATATATATATGTTCTCTATATATATATGTGTTCTCTATATATATGTGTTCTCTATATATATGTGTTCTCTATATATATGTGTTCTTTGAGCGTGTTCATTATTGTTCTTCCTCGAAGGTGTTCTGTACCGGTGGTAATGACTTGTAATCTCTCCAGGTATTCTGATAATCTGTATAATCTAATTATATCGTCTACACCTTGTCTGTGTTGCAACTTCTCGCCCAGGATGACTTATCTGTTGTAAACTATCTTCCTGGAAGACTGATGTAAACTCTGCTCCTGGAAGATTGTTATAAACTGCTCCTGGAAGATTGTTGTAAACTTCTGCTGGAAGATTGTCGTAAACTGCTCCTGGAAGATTGTTATAAACTGCTCCTGGAAGATTGTTGTAAACTGCTCCTGGAAGATTGTTGTAAACTTCTCCTGGAAGATTGTTATAAACTGCTCCTGGAAGATTGTTGTAAACTTCTCCTGGAAGATTGTTGTAAACTGCTCCTGGCAGACTGTTGTAAACTGCTCCTGGAAGATTGTTGTAAACTTCTCCTGGAAGATTGTTATAAACTGCTCCTGGAAGATTGTTGTAAACTTCTCCTGGAAGATTGTTGTAAACTGCTCCTGGCAGACTGTTGTAAACTGCTCCTGGAAGATTGTTGTAAACTTCTCCTGGAAGATTGTTATAAACTGCTCCTGGAAGATTGTTGTAAACTTCTCCTGGAAGATTGTTGTAAACTGCTCCTGGCAGACTGTTGTAAACTGCTTCTGGAAGATTGTTGTAAACTTCTCCTGGAAGATTGTTGTAAACTTCTCCTGGAAGATTGTTGTAGACTGCTCCTGGCAGACTGTTGTAAACTGCTCCTGGAAGATTGTTGTAAATTTCTGATGGAAGATTGTTGTAAACTGCTCCTGGAAGATTGTTGTAAACTTCTCCTGGAAGATTGTTGTAAACTGCTCCTGGAAGACTGTTGTAAACTGCTCCTGGAAGACTGTTGTAAACTGCTCCTGGAAGACTGTTGTTAACTGCTCCTGGCAGACTTTTGTAAACTGCTCCTGGAAGACTGTTGTAAACTCTTCTCCTGGAAGACTGTTGTAAACTCCTCTCCTGGAAAACTGTTGTAAATTGCTCCTGGCAGACTGTTGTAAACTGCTCCTGGAAGACTGTTGTAAACTGCTCCTGGAAGACTGTTGTAAACTGCTCCTGGAAGACTGTTGTACACTGCTCCTGGAAGACTGTTGTAAACTGCTCCTGGAAGACTGTTGTAAACTGCTCCTGGAAGACTGGTGTAAATTGCTGTGAACTCGTCCACTCTTGGGTGATACATGTCTTGTAATCTTCCTCTAATGGAAGATCAAATTCTTAAACCTGTCTTCAGGATGCTGGGACTCAGCGTCGTGGAGGACGGCTCTCTCCTTCACTCTCAAGAGCGAGAGTTGGGTCATCTAAAAGCTGTTTAAGGTGACATCTTAAAACCTTCCTTTTATAAGTGGTTCCTTGATGTGATACCTAAAAGGTATCCAGCGGTGCCCGGGTCTCTCTCTCTCTCTCTGTCTGTCTGTCTGTCTGTCTGTCTGTCTGTCTGTCTGTCTGTCTGTCTGTCTGTCTGTCTGTCTCTCTCTCTCTCTCTCTCTCTCTCTCTCTCTCTCTCTCTCTCTCTCTCTCTCTCTCTCTCTCACTCTCACTCTCACTCTCTCTCTCTCTCTCTCTCTCTCTCTGGGCACTTTTATAAACAAGAACTTCACTTGTTGCATTTGCACATGTTACAAAGGTGCACGTTCACTTATAACAAGGTACAACAACAGTTACTACAAGGTACAACACCCACTTGCTCTATTGTCTAAAACCGGTCAAGACTATTGGGCACCATTGCCCAGCTTGACGTGTTCTTGGTCCCTCATAACAAGATGTTTGAGGTCGGGAAAATATAGCTGGGAGGAGCCATATTTCCTGAGCCAATCTGCTGCCAAAACGACCTCAATATATCTGCATATTTTGCTGGTGAGGAACGAGAGGCTCTGATTGGTTGGTGCAGAGGGGCCGTCCACTTTGGTGGCACGTTGTTCTCCTCTTATGTGGTGTATAATGGAGGGTATGAGGTGTAGGGAAGCATAGTGTGAGGTATGAGGTGTAGGGAAGCATAGTGTGAGGGAATGAGGTGTAGGGAAGCATAGTGTGAGGGAATGAGGTGTAGGGAAGCATAGTGTGAGGGAATGAGGTGTAGGGAAGCATAGTGTGAGGGAATGAGGTGTAGGGAAGCATAGTGTGAGGTGTAGGGAAGCATAGTGTGAGGTATGAGGTGTAGGGAAGCATAGTGTGAGGGTATGAGATGTAGGGAAGCATAGTGTGAGGTATGAGGTGTAGGGAAGCATAGTGTGAGGGAATGAGGTGTAGGGAAGCATAGTGTGAGGTATGAGGTGTAGGGAAGCATAGTGTGAGGGTATGAGGTGTAGGGAAGCATAGTGTGAGGGTATGAGATGTAGGGAAGCATAGTGTGAGGGTATGAGATGTAGGGAAGCATAGTGTGAGGGTATGAGATGTAGGGAAGCATAGTGTGAGGGTATGAGGTGTAGGGAAGCATAGTGTGAGGTATGAGATGTAGGGAAGCATAGTGTGAGGGTATGAGGTGTAGGGAAGCATAGTGTGAGGGTATGAGATGTAGGGAAGCATAGTGTGAGGGTATGAGATGTAGGGAAGCATAGTGTGAGGGAATGAGGTGTAGGGAAGCATAGTTTGAGGGTATGAGGTGTAGGGAAGCATAGTGTGAGGGTATGAGATGTAGGGAAGCATAGTGTGAGGGTATGAGATGTAGGGAAGCATAGTGTGAGGGTATGAGGTGTAGGGAAGCATAGTGTGAGGGTATGAGATGTAGGGAAGCATAGTGTGAGGGTATGAGGTGTAGGGAAGCATTGTGTGAGGGTATGAGATGTAGGGAAGCATAGTGTGAGGGTATGAGGTGTAGGGAAGCATAGTGTGAGGGTATGAGGTGTAGGGAAGCATAGTGTGAGGGTATGAGATGTAGGGAAGCATAGTGTGAGGGTATGAGGTGTAGGGAAGCATAGTGTGAGGGTATGAGATGTAGGGAAGCATAGTGTGAGGGTATGAGATGTAGGGAAGCATAGTGTGAGGGTATGAGGTGTAGGGAAGCATAGTGTGAGGTATGAGGTGTAGGGAAGCATAGTGTGAGGGTATGAGATGTAGGGAAGCATAGTGTGAGGTATGAGGTGTAGGGAAGCATAGTGTGAGGGAATGAGGTGTAGGGAAGCATAGTGTGAGGTATGAGGTGTAGGGAAGCATAGTGTGAGGGTATGAGGTGTAGGGAAGCATAGTGTGAGGGTATGAGATGTAGGGAAGCATAGTGTGAGGGTATGAGATGTAGGGAAGCATAGTGTGAGGGTATGAGATGTAGGGAAGCATAGTGTGAGGGTATGAGGTGTAGGGAAGCATAGTGTGAGGTATGAGATGTAGGGAAGCATAGTGTGAGGGTATGAGGTGTAGGGAAGCATAGTGTGAGGGTATGAGATGTAGGGAAGCATAGTGTGAGGGTATGAGATGTAGGGAAGCATAGTGTGAGGGAATGAGGTGTAGGGAAGCATAGTTTGAGGGTATGAGGTGTAGGGAAGCATAGTGTGAGGGTATGAGATGTAGGGAAGCATAGTGTGAGGGTATGAGATGTAGGGAAGCATAGTGTGAGGGTATGAGGTGTAGGGAAGCATAGTGTGAGGGTATGAGATGTAGGGAAGCATAGTGTGAGGGTATGAGGTGTAGGGAAGCATTGTGTGAGGGTATGAGATGTAGGGAAGCATAGTGTGAGGGTATGAGGTGTAGGGAAGCATAGTGTGAGGGTATGAGGTGTAGGGAAGCATAGTGTGAGGGTATGAGATGTAGGGAAGCATAGTGTGAGGGTATGAGGTGTAGGGAAGCATAGTGTGAGGGTATGAGATGTAGGGAAGCATAGTGTGAGGGTATGAGATGTAGGGAAGCATAGTGTGAGGGTATGAGGTGTAGGGAAGCATAGTGTGAGGTATGAGGTGTAGGGAAGCATAGTGTGAGGGTATGAGATGTAGGGAAGCATAGTGTGAGGGTATGAGGTGTAGGGAAGCATAGTGTGAGGGTATGAGATGTAGGGAAGCATAGTGTGAGGGTATGAGGTGTAGGGAAACATAGTGTGAGGGTATGAGATGTAGGGAAGCATATTATGATGTATGAGATGTAGCGAAGCATAGTGTGAGGGTATGAGGTGTAGGGAAGCATAGTGTGAGGGTATGAGGTGTAGGGAAGCATAGTGTGAGGGTATGAGATGTAGGGAAGCATAGTGTGAGGGTATGAGGTGTAGGGAAGCATAGTGTGAGGGTATGAGATGTAGGGAAGCATAGTATGATGTATGAGATGTAGCGAAGCATAGTGTGATGTATGAGAGAGATGTAGGGAAGCATAGTGTGATGTATGAGATGTAGGGAAGCATAGTGTGAGGTATGAGATGTAGGGAAGCATAGTATGATGTATGAGATGTAGCGAAGCATAGTGTGAGGTATGAGAGAGATGTAGGGAAGCATAGTGTGAGGTATGAGATGTAGGGAAGCATAATGTGAGGTATGAGAGAGATGTAGGGAAGCATAGTGTGATGTATGAGGTGTAGGGAAGCATAGTGTGAGGGTATGAGATGTAGGGAAGCATAGTGTGAGGGTATGAGATGTAGGGAAGCATAATGTGAGGTATGAGAGAGATGTAGGGAAGCATAATGTGAGGTATGAGATGTAGGGAAGCATAGTGTGAGGTATGAGAGAGATGTAGGGAAGCATAGTGTGAGGTATGAGATGTAGGGAAGCATAATGTGAGGTATGAGAGAGATGTAGGGAAGCATAGTGTGAGGTATGAGAGAGATGTAGGGAAGCATAGTGTGAGGTATGAGAGAGATGTAGGGAAGCATAATGTGATGTATGAGATGTAGGGAAGCATAGTGTGAGGTATGAGAGAGATGTAGGGAAGCATAGTGTGAGGTATGAGATGTAGGGAAGCATAGTGTGAGGTATGAGAGAGATGTTGGGAAGCATAGTGTGAGGTATGAGAGAGATGTTGGGAAGCATAGTGTGAGGTATGAATAATGAGTGCAATAGAAGCTACATCACCATAGTGTGTGAGAATGCTCCCATACGACAGTTAGACTGGTGTAGTTAGATTCTAACCAAGTGTTTGTCACTGGATCAAAGTTTACCCTAACTACTGTAAATAAGACCGTTGACGCGAGGCTCAAAACAGTGGCGACCATTCCATGTTATGGGTCCACTTTGTGAGCTGTTAAGGGATCAACTCCTCTGGAAAGCTAAGTGGGAGTTCAACCCACCACACCCTCGTAAACTCTATAGAGATCTTTGTGCTCTATATCTCATGTGTATCCTAGAGTCAAGTATTTTCTCTTTCTCGTCACCTAATGTGTTAACTCCTGAAGTATTCTCAAACATTTACACTAAAGTCTGTGTTTTCTTTTACACAGGTGAGTGAAGGAGTAGACTTCAGACACCTGCCAGCAGGCTAGAAGCCCCCCCCTTCCCCCTAGATCACGGTAAGACTTACTCTACTACGCTACACAGGTGGGCACAGCAGTAAGCGACGTCTGACTCCTGCCAGCAGGCTAGGAGCCTCCCCCTTCCCCCTAGATCACGGTAAGACTTACTCTACTACGCTACACAGGTGGGCACAGCAGTAAGCGACGTCTGACTCCTGCCAGCAGGCTAGGAGCCTCCCCCTTCCCCCTAGATCACAGTAAGACTTACTCTACTACGCTACACAGGTGGGTACAGCAGTAAGCGACGTCTGACTCCTGCCAGCAGGCTAGAAGCCTCCCCCTTCCCCCTAGATCACGGTAAGACTTACTCTACTACGCTACACAGGTGGGTACAGCAGTAAGCGACGTCTGACTCCTGCCAGCAGGCTTGGAGCCTCCCCCTTCCCCCTAGATCACAGTAAGACTTACTCTACTACGCTACACAGGTGGGTACAGCAGTAAGCGACGTCTGACTCCTGCCAGCAGGCTAGAAGCCTCCCCCTTCCCCCTAGATCACGGTAAGACTTACTCTACTACGCTACACAGGTGGGTACAGCAGTAAGCGACGTCTGACTCCTGCCAGCAGGCTAGGAGCCTCCGCGCTCCCGTAGCTCATTGTAAGCTTTGTCCACCAGTTTCCCTTTGGAAGAGCGGGCGAACAGCTTAGGATTTGCGGCCAGTCAATACCTCTGGACAGGACTTGAGACCAGCCTCGGGGGGAACACAGGTACAAGCCACGGGGAAAAGAAAGAGAAAGAGAGAGAGAGAGAGAGAGAGAGAGAGAGAGAGAGAGAGAGAGAGAGAGAGAGAGAGAGAGAGAGAGAGAGAGAGAGAGAGAGAGAGAGAGAGAGACTGAAGAAGTGTCGTCATGACAGACAGACTGGAAAACTCATTAACTGGGTTGTGAAAGACGGAACTGAATTGTGCAGAGGGGAGCTGGGAGGGGATGGGAGGGGTCTGGGAGGGGATGGGAGGGCCTGGGAGGGTATAGGGTGGGAGGAGGTGATGGAAGGGGCGACGGGGAGGAGTAGAGAAAGTGGGTATGAATGGCAGGTCTCAGGTGATTGGTCTGGCCTCGGAGAACACTGTGACGATACCTGTAGGCTGGAACACACACACACACACACACACACACATACACACACACACACACACACACACACACACACACACACACACACACACACACACACACACACACACACACACACACAGAGGGGAGCTGGGAGGGGATGGGAGGGGTCTGGGAGGGGATGGGAGGGCCTGGGAGGGTATAGGGTGGGAGGAGGTGATGGAAGGGGCGACGGGGAGGAGTAGAGAAAGTGGGTATGAATGGCAGGTCTCAGGTGATTGGTCTGGCCTCGGAGAACACTGTGACGATACCTGTAGGCTGGAACACACACACACACACACACACACACATACACACACACACACACACACACACACACACACACACACACACACACACACACACACACACACACACACACACACACACACACACACACACACACACACACACACACACACACACACACACATACACACACACACACACACACACACACACACACACACACACACACACACACACACATACACACACACACACACACACACACACACACACACACACACACACACACACACACACACACACACACACACACACACACACACACACACACACACATACCCATAAAAGGCTGATGCATAAGCTGGAGAAACAGGCAGGAGTAACTGGTAGGGCGCTCCAGTGGATAAAGGAGTACCTAAGCAATAGGAAGCAGAGAGTTATAGTGAGGGGTGAGACCTCAGAATGCCGTCACCAGTGGAGTCCCACAGGGCTCTGTGCTTGGACCTATCCTGTTTCTGATATACGTAAATGATCTCCCAGAGGGTATAGACTCATTCCTCTCAATGTTTGCTGACGACGCCAAAATTATGAGAAGGATTAAGACAGAGGAGGACAGCTTGAAGCTTCAAGAAGACCTGGACAAGCTGCAGGAATGGTCGAACAAATGGATGTTAGAGTTTAACCCAAGCAAATCTAATGTAATGCAGATAGGGGTAGGAAGCAGGAGACCAGATACAAGGTATCACTTGGGAGATGAAATACTTCAAGAGTCAGAGAGAAAGAAAGGCCTGGGGGTTGATATCACGCCAGACCTGTCCCCTGAAGCTCATATCAAGAGGATAACATCAGCAGCATATGCCAGGTTGGCTAACATAAGAACGGCCTTTAGAAACTTGTGTAAGGAATCTTTCAGAACATTATATACCACATCTGTCAGACCAATCCTGGAGTATGCGGCTCCAGCATGGAGTCCATATCTAGTCAAGCATAAGACTAAACTGGAAAAGGTTCAAAGGTTTGCCACCAGACTAGTACCCGAGCTGAGAGGTATGAGCTACGAGGAGAGACTACGGGAATTGAACCTCACTTCGTTGGAAGACAGAAGAGTTAGGGGGGACATGATCATCACATTCAAGATTCTCAAGGGAATCGACAGGGTTGATAAAGACAGGCTATTTAACACAAGGGGCACACGCACTAGGGGACACAGGTGGAAACTGAGTGCCCAATGAGCCACAGAGATATTAGAAAGAACTTTTTTAGTGTCAGAGTGGTTGACAAATGGAATGCATTAGGAAGCAATGTGGTGGAGGCTGACTCCATACACAGTTTCAAGTGCAGATATGATAGAGCCCAATAGGCTCAGGAACCTGTACACCCGTTGATTGACGGTTGAGAGGCGGGACCAAAGAGCCAGAGCTCAACCCCCGCAAGCACAACTAGGTGAGTACACACATTTGCTGACATGCTTAAAAAGAGCCCTGAAGCAAGGTCTGCAGTTAGGGAAGTTACCATGGAAGTGGCTTCTTCTCAGGAAGCAGCCAAATGTACTAGCCAGCTGATAGAGTGGAAAAGAGCAGTAGTAATAGTAGGCATTAGGGAGCAAATAGGGACCGGTCCAGTGGACAGGAGAGACAAGGACAAAAATGAAGTTAATGAGATCCTTAAAGAGCTAAAGATGGTGAGGGCTGACCAAAATATTGAGAAGGTTTTCAGGATCGGATGGTACAACAAGGACAGAGACCGACTGATAAAGGTGGTATTCACAAGCGGGAGAATAAAAGAGGACTTGTTAGCAAAGAAGAGCGGACTAGCAAATGTACAGAAGTTCAAAAAAGTATTCCTTCAGAGGGATATGACATGGGACGAGAGAAGGAGGGCAGCAGCCGCGAGGAGGGAGTGCAGGGAGAGAGAAAGGAATCAGAGAGCCACAACCCCGAGCCTTACAATCCCAGAAGGGAGCGGGGATCCCTCCACAAGCAGCTCAACAGACACAGTGAGAGAAGCACCTCCCCCATCCTTCACCCAATGGATGCCCTACCTGCCCCAACCCCTGGTGCACAAGGTGCACACCTTGGGTGCCTTCCCCTCTCTCCCCCCTCTCTCCAGGATCTCCAGTCTCCCCCCCAAGTCCTCCCTAATCCCCCATGCCCTCCCTTCTCCCCCTCTCTCCTAAGCCCTCCTTGTTCCTCAACCCACTCAGCACTAACTTTCTCCCAACCTCACCACCCATGACCTCCTCCCTGTTATGCCCCTCCGAGACCCCACTTCCTTCCCATCCCTCCAAACCTTTCTTCCTCCCACACCCCCCAAGCCTCCCCTTCTCCCACACTCCCCAAAGCCTCCCCCTCTCACCTACCCCCTAAGCTTCCCCCACCCCCTCACCCCCAAGCCCTCTTTTCTTCCCAACCCCCTCAAGTCCTCCCCCCCTACACCTCCCTCCCCATACCGGATCCTCCCAGTCCCTGCACAGCCCAGACCCCCAGGTCCCCCTTCATTTGCCCTCCCATTCCGGTCCCTCCCTGTTTCCCTGCTTCAGGGGAGCAATAGGATCTTTGGAGGGACAGAAGAGAGTCAGTTTCAGGGTGATGTACTCGAACATAGATGGGATCACAAGCAAGGCAAGTGAACTAAGGGAAAGAGCACAAGAAGTGAACCCATATATAATCGGACTCACAGAAACAAAACTCTCAGGAATCATAACAAATGCGGTGTTTCCCCTGGACTACACTGTAATAAGGAAAGAGAGGGAGGGAAGGGGAGGAGGTGGAGTGGCCCTACTAATGAGAAGGGAATGGAGTTTCAAGGAGATGGTCATCCCGGTCTGCGAAGGATTTAGAGACTACATAACAGGCACCATGACAATGGGAGGACTAAAAGTAGTAGTAGCAGTGATATATAACCCTCCACCAAATGACAGAAGACCCAGGCAAGAGTATGACAACAACAACATGGCAGTTAACACTATAATTGAGAAAGCAGCCTCTGCTGCCTGTAGAAATAGATCCCATCTGATCAGCATGGTGGACTTCAATCACGGAAGGAAAGACTGGGAGAACAAGGAACCGCATGTAGGAGAGGATACATGGAGAGCCAAACTAATGGAGGTGGCGACAAGAAACTTTCTAAGCCAACATGTCAGGGAACCCACAAGGATGAGAGGAAACGATGAACCAGCGAGACTCGACCTAGTCTTCACTCTGAACGACTCCGACATAAGAGAAATCGGGTTTGAGGCCCCAGTAGGAATGAGCGACTACAGTGTACTGGTGTTTGAGTACCTGATTGAAGAAGGGTTATTGAACTCGAGGAGGGGTACTGAAAGCAAAAGGTTGGCTTTCCGTAAGGGTAACTATGAGGAGATAAGAAGATTCCTAACAGATATAACATGGGAAACAGAGCTCAGGGGAAAGACGGCCCAAGACATGATGGACTACGTCACGCAAAAATGCAAGGAGGCAGCAAACAAGTTTGTCCCAGTTCAAAAGGAAAACCGTGAAATGAAGATGAGAAACCCATGGTTTAATCAGAGATGTAGGCTAGCTAAGCAGCAAAGTAAAAGAGGATGGAGAAACTATAGGAATAACAGGACACTTGAGAGCAGAGAAAGATACCAGAGTGCCAGGAATGAATATGTCAGGATGAGAAGAGAGGCAGAAAGACAATACGAAAATGATATTGCAAGCAAGGCAAAGACTCAACCTAAATTGCTGCATAGCCACATCAGGAGAAAAACAACAGTAAAGGAACAGGTTATGAAATTAAGGATAGGGGTGGAAGGATTCACTACAAACGACAAGGAAGTGTGTGAGGAACTGAATAAGAAATTCCAGGAGGTCTTCACCTTAAAGCAAGGAGAAATTCCAAAGATAAGAGAGGGAATAGCTAATCAGGAACCACTGGAAGAGTTTGAGATTACCAGAGGGGTAAGTAAGGAAGTGTTTACTAGAGTTGGATGTGACAAAGGCTATAGGCCCAGATGGAATCTCCCCTTGGATACTAAAAGAAGGAGCAGAAGAACTGTTCCTGCCACTCTTCATAGTGTATCACTGGCAATCACTGGCAACAGGGGAACTGCCAGAAATTTGGAAAGCAGCTAACGTAGTCCCGATATACAAGAAAGGGGATATACAGGAGGCACTGAAGTATAGGCCAGTGTCCCTAACCTGCATACCATGAAAGCTGATGGAGAAGATTGTGCGAAGAAAGCTAGTGGAACATTTGGAGCGAAGGAACTTTGTAACACAGCATCAACATGGGTTCAGGGATGGCAGGTCCTGCCTCACAGGGTTACTTGAATTCTACGACCAGGCAACAAAAATCAGGCAAGAAAGAGAAGGGTGGGCAGACTACATATTTTTGGATAGCCAGAAAGCCTTTGATACAGTACCGCACAAGAGGCTAGTGAAAAAGCTGGAGATGCAGGCTGGAGGGAAAGGGAAGGTACTCCATTGGATAAGGGAGTACCTAAGCAACAGAAGACAACGAGTCACTGTGAGGGGTGAGGTCTCAGATTGGAGAGACGTCACAAGTGGAGTCCCGCAGGGGTCAGGCCTTGGACCTATACTGTTTCTGATATATGTTTGCTGAAGACGCAAAAATTATGAGGAGGATTGAAACAGAGGAGGATAAAGCAATCGACTTGAGAATGGTCCAGGACGGACCGAAACGTCGTCGTCATTTCACCTTCTAGTGTGTGATCTGGTCAACGTACTTTAGCCATGTTATTGTGACTCATCGCCTGCAGAGGAGGATAGTAGGAGGCTACAAAATGACCTGGACAAACTGAGTGAATGGTCCAACAAATGGCTGTTGAAGTTCAACCCTAGCAAATGTAAAGTAATGAAACCAGGCAGTGGAAACAGGAGGCCAGACACAGGATACAAAATAGGAGATGAAGTACTTAATGACAGAGAGAAAGATCTAGGAGTTGATATCACACCAAACCTGTCTCCTGAAGCTCACATAAAAAGAATAACGTCTGCGGCATATGCGAGGCTGACTAACATCAGAACAGCGTTCAGGAACCTCTGTAAGGAATTATTCAGAATCTTGTACACCACATATGTAAGACCAATCCTGGAGTATGCAGCCCCAGCATGGAGCCCGTACCTTGTCAAGCACAAGACGAAGCTGGAAAAAGTTCAGAGGTATGCCACTAGACTAGTCCCAGAACTAAGAGGCATGAGTTACGAGGAAAGGCTGCGAGAGATGCACCTTACGACACTGGAAGACAGAAGAGTACGAGAAGACATAATCACTACCTACAAAATCCTCAGGGGAATCAACCGGATAAACAAGGATAAACTATTCAACACTGGTGGGACGCGAACAAGGGGACACAGGTGGAAACTGAGTACCCACATGAGCCACAGAGACGTTAGAAGGAACTTTTTCAGTGTCAGAGTAGTTAACAAATGGAATGCATTAGGCAGTGATGTGGTGGAGGCTGATTCCATACACAGTTTCAAATGTAGATATGATAGAGCCCAGTAGGCTCTGGAACCTGTACACCAGTTGATTGACAGTTGAGAGGCGGGACCAAAGAGCCAAAGCTCAACCCCCGCAAGCACAAATAGGTGAGTACAAATAGGTGAGTACAAATAGGTGAGTACAAATAGGTGAGTACACACACACACACACACACACACACACACACACACACACACACACACACACACACACACACACACACACACACACGCACATAGTGACATTAAAGACCATAAAATGTTGTAACAAGAGGAAAACCGTAATGGTAGCGCACAGGAGACGAGAATGCCAGAAGGTCAGAAAATTCCTGGAGCGAATAGAATGGTGTAGAGCCCTCGGAGGAGACTCAGCACAGGAGATGATGGATTACATAACAGATAAACTCAGAGAAGCTGAAGAAATATTTATACCACCACTAAGGGTTAAGGGGAAGCATGACCAGCATTACCCCGCGGTTCAACACCGATTATCTAGAAGCAAAGATAAAAAGTAAAAGGTCATGGAGGAAATATAGAGAACACAGAACAGAAGCAAATCACAATGCATGCGAGGAGGAGGAGGAGGCCTGGTCGACGACCGGGCCGCGGGGACACTAAGCCCCGGAAGCACCTCAAGGTAGCCTCAAGGAGGCCAGAAGTGAGTACACAGGAACCAAGAGAGTGGCAGAGAAGCAGTACGAGAATGACATTGCATACAAGGCTAAGTCCCACCCAAAATTGTTCCATAGTCCTGGCAGCTGAGTGGACAGCGCTCGATATTCGTAGTCCTGAGTTTCCGGGTTCGATCCCCGGTGGAAGGGGAAACAAATGGGCAGTTTCTTTTACCCTGATGCGGCTGCTCACCTAGCAGCACATAATTACCTGGGAGTTAGACAGCCGCTACTAGCTGCTTCCTGGGGGTGTGTAACAAGAAAGAGGCCTGGTCGAGGACTGGGCCGCGGAGACGCTAAGCCCCGAAATCATCTCAAGGTAACCTCAAGATAAGAAGATAGTCACATCAGGAGAAAGATGACTGTGACTGAGCACGTTATCAGGCTTGACAAAAGTGAGGGAGGACACACGAAAATGACAAGAAAGTATGTGAGAAACTTAACAAAAGCTTTCAAGACGTATTTAAGCTGGAGCCTGATTTGCCATTAGAGCTTAGAGCCCAAACTGAACGGGAACTTGGACAGGAGAGCCTCACTGAAATAACAGTGACACCAGAAGGAGTAATGAAACAACTTCAGGATCTGAAGGTGACAAAAGCCGTGGGATCAGACAAAATATCGCCATGGATACTAAATGAAGCAGCTAAAGCATTGTGCCGCCCACTTACCATATTATTTAATTCTCTCTCTAGAAACGGGAGAACTTAGTTCCTACCTGCTGGAAAATGGCTAATGTGGTGCCAATCTACAAGTAAAGAGGAAAGACAGAAATTTACCATTAATTGTTTTGAATAAAAATTATGTTTTCTGATATAAAGACAGAAATCTGCCCAGGTGCAAAATAGTTTTTCATTTTCTAAAGCTAAATTAAAGTTGGTTAATGATCTCCAGTGTTGTATGCTTGTCATGCAAACTTGTCGTGTTGCTGAACAACGACAGCGAGGACAAGCCCGTATACAAAAAATCTTAAGTTGTATTGTTATGTGGCTGAGCGAGCAGGATGTGTAGGGTGAGTAAGTGAAACATGGGTGGGTGTGTCCGTGGACTTGTGCGCCTCTCGTCATGCTGAGTGTTCTTAATATTTAAATATCGCATCGTCAGACACACGCTATGTATCCCTTCACTGTCTAGGGGGTTGCTACAGAAATGTTGATGCTTCTATAGTTAATAAACAGACACGTCTCACGCGGGGAATCAGCCAGCAGGTCAGACGAGGTAACACCTGCCGCCTCCACTGCCTGTAAATCACGCCTCGTCTGGCTTCCTCTCGACTAAATTCGCCAGGCCGGGTAATTTCCACTCAATGATAGCTGTGAAGGAAGGTACTCCTGGGACATATGGGGTCTCCCACAGGTATTTGCTGGTCTTATAATCTTTATGTACCCTAGAAATGCCTCACCCTGTAGCTATATATTTAGGAACCTGGTAACGGGTTTTGCATGCCAACGCTCTGGTCATGTTGCCAAACACTGTGAATATGTAACTAAGTTGGTGCTCTGTTCAGGGGCTCATTTACCCGAGGATTGCCCTGACACACGACAGCCTAGCGAGGCAAGTGAGATTGAATCCGTAACCTCCAGGTGAGAGTGTTGCAAAAGTTGCAAAGAAGGAATGCCAGCTTGGCTCAGTTATTCTGTCAAGCGGCCCTCATCATCCCCCCTTCCCCGACACCTGGTAATCCACAACACCAGATGGCCCCCTCTTTCCAGCCAACTCCCCCCCCCCCTTCCTCCCCACATGTGACGCAAACAGCCAGCGGCTTTTTATTAGTTTTGCAGGAGCTATCTGCCTCGTCTGAGAAAAGTACCATTTTGGAACTTCCTGACCGAAGTTTGTACTTGAACGACAAAACCAATATGGCCGCCCACAGCATAGTACAGGTAAGCAGAACACTGCCATGACAAACCCCGACCATCACAACACATCTGGTGTTGCATGTCCCCGGTGTCTGCTGCAACACTTGTCTTCTAGCAACAATTATCATATGATCCAACGTCCTAATTGTAAATAATTCCTCTGTGAATATTGACTATACTTCAAATGTTCTGGGAAATGGATCTCCCAGCTGCTACAAGAAGATGTGGACGATCTCGGAAGAATTATTGACACTAAGATATTGACACAAGTGTTCCTTGACACTTGTGAAGCTCTTGAATGTTAACCCTTTAGTCATCAACAATAAAAAGGCAATGACTTAAATTTCTCACGAGGGATGTGATAATTATGAGAAGGAGGCTGTTTGATGTACTGGTGTGTACTGGTGTGTGCTGGTGAGTACTGGTGTGTACTGGTGTGTACTGGTGTGTACTGGTGTGTACTGGTCAGTACTGGTGTGTACTGGTGTGTACTGGTGTGTACTGGTGTGTACTGGTGTGTACTAGTGAGTGCTAGTGTATGTGCTGGTGTGTACTGGTGTGTGCTGGTGAGTACTGGTGTGTACTGGTGTGTACTGGTGTGTACTGGTGTGTACTAGTGAGTTCTAGTGTATGTGCTGGTGTGTACTGGTGTGTGCTGGTCAGTACTGGTGTGTACTGGTGTGTGCTGGTGAGTACTGGTGTGTACTGGTGTGTACTGGTGAGTACTGGTGTGTGTTGGTGTGTACTGGTGTGTACTGGTGAGTACTAGTGTGTGTGCTGGTGTGTACTGGTGTGTACTGGTTTGTGCTGGTCAGTACTGGTGTGTGCTGGTGTGTACTGGTGTGTGATGGTGTGTGCTGATGTGTACTCGTGTGTACTGCTGTGTGCTGGTGTGTACTGGTGTGTACTGGTGTGTGCTGGTGAGTACTAGTGTGTGTGCTGGTGTGTACTGGTGTGTACTGGTCAGTACTGGTGTGTGCTGGTGTGTACTGGTGTGTGCTGGTGAGTACTGGTGTGTACTGGTGTGTACTGGTGAGTACTGGTGTGTACTGGTGTGTGCTGGTGTGTGTTGGTGTGTACTGGTGTATACAGGTGTGTGCTGGAGTGTACTGGTGTGAACTGGTGTGTGCTGGTGTGTACAGGTGTGTGCTGGAGTGTACTGGTGTGTACTGGTGTGTGCTGGTGTATACTGGTGTATGCTGGTGTGTGCGAGTGTGTGCTGGTGTGTGCTGGTGTGTGCTGGTGTGTACTGGTGTGTGCTGGTGTGTGCTGGTGTGTGCTAGTGTGTACTGGTGTGTACTGGTGTGTACTGGTGTGTGCAGGTGTGTACTGGTGTGTACTGGTGTATGCCGGTGTGTACTGGTGTGTGCTAGTGTGTATTGGTGTGTACTGGTGTGAGCTGGTGTGTGCTGGTGTGTGCTGGTGTGTACTGGTGTGTACTGGTGTGTACTGATGTGTGCTGGTGTGTGCTGGTGTGTACTGGTGTGTACTGGTGTGTACTGATGTGTGCTGGTGTGTACTGATGTGTACTGGTGTGTGCTGGTGTGTACTGGTGTGTGCTGGTGTGTAATGATGTGTACTGGTGTGAACTGGTGTGTGCTGGTGTGTACTGGTGTGTACTGGTGTGTGCAGGTGTGTACTGATGTGTACTGGTGTGTACTGGTGTGTGCAGGTGTGTACTGGTGTGTACTTTTGTGTACTGGTGTGTGCAGGTGTGTGCAGGTGTGTACTGGTGTGTACTGGTGTGTGCAGGTGTGTACTGGTGTGTACTTTTGTGTACTGGTGTGTGCAGGTGTGTACTGGTGTGTACTGGTGTGTACTGATGTGTACTGGTGTGTACTGGTGTGAGCAGGTGTGTACTTTTGTGTACTGGTGTGTGCTGGTGTATGCTGGTGTGTACTTTTGTGTACTGGTGTGTGCTGGTGTATGCTGGTGTGTACTGGTGTGTACTGGTGTGTGCTGGAGTATGCTGGTGTGTGCTGGTGTGTACTGATGTGTGCTGGTGTGTACTGGTGTGTGCTGGTGTGTACTGGTGTGTACTGGTGTGTGTTGGTGTGTACTGGTGTGTACTCGTGTGTGCTGGTGTGTACTGGTGTGTACTGGTGTGTGCTGGTGTGTACTGGTGTGTACTGGTGTGTGCTGGTGTGTGCTGGTGTGTATTGGTGTGTGCTAGTGTGTACTGGTGTGCACTGGTGTGTACTGGTGTGTGCTAGTGTGTACTGATGTGTGCTGGTGTGTACTGGTGTGTACTGGTGTGTACTGGTGTGTACTGGTGTGTGCTGGTGTGTGTTGGTGTGTATTGGTGTGTGCTAGTGTGTACTGGTGTGTACTGGTGTGTACTCGTGTGTGCTGGTGTGTACTGGTGTGTACTGGTGTATGCTGGTGTGTACTGATGTGTACTGGTGTATGCTGGTGTGTACTGGTGTGTACTGGTGTACGGGTGTGTGCTGGTGTACGGGTGTGTGCTGGTGTGTACAGGTGTGTGCTAGTGTGTAGTGGTGTGTGCTGGTGTGTACTGGTGTGTACTGGTGTGTGCTGGTGTGTGCTGGTGTGTACTGGTGTGTACTGGTGTGTACGGGTGTGTGCAGGTGTGTACTGGTGTGTGCTGGTGTGTGCTGGTGTGTACTGGTGTGTACTGGTGTGTACTGGTGTATGCTGGTGTGTACTGGTGTGTGCTGGTGTGTACTGGTGGGTGCTGGTGTGTACTGGTGTGTACTGGTGTGTGCTGGTGTGTGCAGGTGTGTACTGGTGTGTACCGGTGTGTGCTGGTGTGTGTTGGTGTGTGCTGGTGTGTGCTGGTGTTTACTGGTGTGTACTGGTGTGTGCTGGTGTGTGCTGGTGTGTGTTGGTGTGTGCTGGTGTGTGCTGGTGTGTGCTGGTGTGTGTTGGTGTGTACTGGTGTGTGCTGGTGTGTTGTGGTGTGTACTGGTGTGTGCTGGTGTGTGTTGGTGTGTGCTGGTGTGTGCTGGTGTGTGCTGGTGTGTGCTGGTGTGTGCTGGTGTGTGTTGGTGTGTACTGGTGTGTGCTGGTGTGTGTTGGTGTGTACTGGTGTGTGCTGGTGTGTACTGGTGTGTGCTGGTGTGTGCTGGTGTGTGTTGGTGTGTGCTGGTGTGTGCTGGTGTGTGCTGGTGTGTGCTGGTGTGTACTGGTGTTTACTGGTGTGTACTGGTGTGTGCTGGTGTGTGCTGGTGTGTGCTGGTGTGTGTTGGTGTGTACTGGTGTGTGTTGGTGTGTACTGGTGTGTGCTGGTGTGTGTTGGTGTGTACTGGTGTGTGTTGGTGTGTACTGGTGTGTGCTGGTGTGTGCTGGTGTGTGTTGGTGTGTGCTGGTGTGTGCTGGTGTGTGTTGGTGTGTACTGGTGTGTGCTGGTGTGTGCTGGTGTGTGCTGGTGTGTGCTGGTGTGTGTTGGTGTGTACTGGTGTGTGCTGGTGTGTGCTGATGTGTGCTGGTGTGTGCTGGTGTGTGTTGGTGTGTACTGGTGTGTGCTGGTGTGTGCTGGTGTGTGTTGGTGTGTGCTGGTGTGTACTGGTGTGTACTGGTGTGTGCTGGTGTGTACTGGTGTCAACAACACTTGTTGTGATCACATAAGGGAGAGTATAGCGATCACATAAGGGATAGTATAGTGATCACATAAGGGAGAGTATAGTGATCACATAAGGGAGAGTATAGTGATCACATGAGGGAGAGTATAGTGATCACATGAGGGAGAGTATAGTGATCACATGAGGGAGAGTATAGTGATCACATAAGGGAGAGTATTGTGATCACATAAGGGAGAGTATAGTGATCACATGAGGGAGAGTATAGTGATCACATGAGGGAGAGTATAGTGATCACATAAGGGAGAGTATAGTGATCACATAAGGAAGAGTATAGTGATCACATAAGGGAGAGTATTGTGATCACATGAGAGAGAGTATAGTGATCACATGAGGGAGAGTATAGTGATCACATGAGGGAGAGTATAGTGATCACATGAGGGAGAGTATAGTGATCACATGAGAGAGAATATAGTGATCACATGAGGGAGCGTATAGTGATCACATAAGGGAGAGTATAGTGATCACATAAGGGAGAGTATAGTGATCACATAAGGGAGAGTATAGTGATCACATAAGGGAGAGTATAGTGATCACATAAGGGAGAGTATAGTGATCACATAAGGGAGAGTATAGTGATCACATAAGGGAGAGTATAGTGATCACATAAGGGAGAGTATAGTGATCACATAAGGGAGAGTATAGTGATCACATAAGGGAGAGTATAGTGATCACATAAGGGAGAGTATAGTAATCACATAAGGGAGAGTATAGTGATCACATGAGAGAGAGTATAATGCTACACTCACCGGCCTCACTCTTAACAAAACAGAAATAATAATAATTTTGTAAAATACCTTTGAAGAATAATATATTTATCTTCAGTTGTAAGTCGTCAAGCGGGGTGTATCTCATGGGATGGAACCCACTATTATTGCTCTTATTGATAATGCTTCATGCACCTACTACGGGCTCACCATAGCCCGTGCTACTTGGAACTTTTTGTTCCATGTAGCGAATCTCTAACAAGAACAACATTAGAAACAAATAGTATTACTTCTCTACCCTCCACTGTAGCGGTAAATAGGTACCGGTGAGTTAGACAGCTGCTACGGGCTGCTTCCTGGGGGTGTGTAACAGAAAGGAGGCCTGGTCGAGGACCGGGCCGCGGAGACGCTAAGCCACGAAATCATCTCAAGATAACCTCAAGATAACCCTCCGTTCAGGCAACACAAATGATGCAAAACCCCGGCGCTGTCAACACAAAATAATGAATGTCTTTACTAATAATGAAGTATGACACAGTCATGACAGTGTCATACTAAGCACCAGCTTACTATGACACTGTCATGACAGACATCAGACCCATCAGAGCCAGCAACGGCCAGAGGATCTTCTCAGACTCATCTAAGTCTCATCTCAGACTTATCTCAGACACTCATCTCAGACTCATCTCAGACACTCATCTCAGACACTCATCTCAGACACTCATCTCAGACACTCATCTCAGACTCATCTAAGTCTCATCTCAGACTTATCTCAGACACTCATCTCAGACTCATCTCAGACACTCATCTCAGACACTCATCTCAGACACTCATCTCAGACACTCATCTCAGACACTCATCTCAGACTCATCTCAGACACTCATCTCAGACACTCATCTCAGACACTCATCTCAGACACTCATCTCAGACTCATCTCAACGGAGCAGTGTAAGACTCGTAAGACAAGTGACACCCCTCATAATGCCAGCCAGGAGAGTAAGAGAGCTAAAGACAGGTGTATACCCAGCACTTGCACCACTTGATGCTAGCCATCAATCACGCAACATCTTCACCCCCAAATGTGGAATAATAAGAAGGATGTGACTCCTTCAACGTCACCACCCACCGTCAACCTTCACCAGTAGGTTGCCTGAACAGTGTGCCAACACCAACAGTATACTTGACCCACCACTCAATAAACAACACCATCTTGTTAGCATTAACATCAATTTTAACTTAAACATTAAAGTTGTCGTCAGACAAATAGGTTCAAATAACAATCATAACTTTTGTAACATAAACATACTCTCATGGGAGGTATACTCTCATGGGAGGTATACTCTCATGGGAGGTATACTCTCATGGGAGGTATACTCTCATAGTTGGTATACTCCCATGGAAGGTATTCTCTCACGGAAGGTATACTCTCATAGTTGGTATACTCTCATGGAAGGTATACTCTCATGGAAGGTATACTCTCATGGAAGGTATACTCTCATGGAAGGTATACTCTCATGGAAGGTATACTCTCATGGAAGGTATACTCCCGTGCAAGGTATTCTCTCATGGAAGGTTTACTCTCATGGAAGTTATACTCTCATGGTTGGTATACTCTCATGGTTGGTATACTCTCGTGGAAGGTATTCTCTCATGGTTGGTATACTCTCATGGAAGGTATACTCTCATGGTTAGTATACTCCCAGGGAAGGTATACTCTCATGGTTGGTATACTCCCATGGAAGGTATTCTCTTATGGAAGGTATACTCTCATGGTTGGTATACTCTCATGGAAGGTGTTCTCTCATGGAAGGTATACTCTCATGGTTGGTATACTCTCATGGAAGGTATTCTCTCATGGAAGGTATACTTTCATGGTTGGTATACTCTCATGGTTGGTATTCTCTCATGGAAGGTATACTCTCATGGTTGGTATACTCTCATGGTTTGTATTCTCTCATGGAAAGTATACTCTCATGTTGGTATACTCTCATGGTTGGTATTCTCTCATGGAAGGTATACTCTCATGGTTGGTACTTTCTTTTCTCTTTCTCCCTTCTCCATCTTCGTTACCTTGCACTTGTTGGGTTGAACTCTGCCAGCCATATTTTGTCTAGTGTTCTCTGCAATCTTTCCCTCGGGTTCTAGCGATCTCTTGTCATTGCAACATCTGCAACCGTTGACATGTCCGACCTCACGTGTTATTGCAGGTTATTCACATAGATTAAGAGCAGCTATGGGAGGAGATCTGGGGCCAGATTCACGAAAACACTTACGAACCTGTACATCTTTTCTCAATCTTTGACGGCTTTGTTTACAATTATTAAACAGTTAATGAGATCTGAAGCACCAGGAGGCTGTTTATAACAATAACAACAGTTGAATGAGAAGTTTTCATGCTTGTAAACTGTTTAACAAATGTAACCAAAGCCGTCAAAGACTGAGGAAAGATGTACACGTTCGTAAGTGCTTGCGTAAGTGCTTTCGTGAATCTGGCCCCTGAGCTTCAAGGGACCCAATTGTTGCGTTCCCCCGGCCTGACACCTCTCTGTTCTTACTGGTTGTTCCCCATCAGGTCCTTCCTTACCCACTTGTGTGTTCTACATGGTATTATTGTCTGTTTATTCAGCTTTTATAATAGTTTTTCATGATTAATATTGTCAGCAGTCAGACTCTCCAGGGTCAGCACCCCTTGGCACCTCTGGTGTAGTGGTTATGGTGAGCTGGCACCTCTGGTGTAGTGGTTGTGGTAAGCTAGCACCTCTGGTGTAGTGGTTGTGGTGAGCTGGCACCTCTGGTGTAGTGGTTGTGGTGAGCTGGCACCTCTGGTGTAGTGGTTGTGGTGAGCTAGCACCTCTGGTGTAGTGGTTGTGGTGAGCTAGCACCTCTGGTGTAGTGGTTGTGGTGAGCTGGCACCTCTGGTGTAGTGGTTGTGGTGAGCTGGCACCTCTGGTGTAGTGGTTGTGGTGAGCTGGCACCTCTGGTGTAGTGGCTGTGGTGAGCTGGCACCTCTGGTGTAGTGGCTGTGGTGAGCTGGCACCTCTGGTGTAGTGGTTGTGGTGAGCTGGCACCTCTGGTGTAGTGGTTGTGGTGAGCTGGCACCTCTGGTGTAGTGGCTGTGGTGAGCTGGCACCTCTGGTGTAGTGGTTGTGGTGAGCTGGCACCTCTGGTGTAGTGGCTGTGGTGAGCTGGCACCTCTGGTGTAGTGGCTGTGGTAAGCTAGCACCTCTGGTGTAGTGGCTGTGGTGAGCTGGCACCTCTGGTGTAGTGGTTGTGGTGAGCTGGCACCTCTGGTGTAGTGGTTGTGGTGAGCTGGCACCTCTGGTGTAGTGGTTATGGTGAGCTGGCACCTCTGGTGTAGTGGTTGTGGTGAGCTGGCACCTCTGGTGTAGTGGCTGTGGTGAGCTGGCACCTCTGGTGTAGTGGCTGTGGTAAGCTAGCACCTCTGGTGTAGTGGCTGTGGTGAGCTGGCACCTCTGGTGTAGTGGTTGTGGTGAGCTGGCACCTCTGGTGTAGTGGTTGTGGTGAGCTAGCACCTCTGGTGTTGTGGTGAGCTGGCACCTCTGGTGTAGTGGTTATGGTGAGCTGGCACCTCTGGTGTAGTGGCTGTGGTGAGCTGGCACCTCTGGTGTAGTGGTTGTGGTTAGCTGGCACCTCTGGTGTAGTGGTTGTGGTGAGCTGGCACCTCTGGTGTAGTGGTTGTGGTGAGCTGGCACCTCTGTGGTGCTAGCTCACCATAGCCACTACACCAGAGGTGCTCCCCCCTGCACACACGGAACACCTAAGGATCACTGGGGCTCCCCCCTGAACACACGGAACACCTAAGGATCACTGGGGCTCCCCACTGGCCCACACGGGACACCTAAGGATCACTGGGGCTCCCCACTGGCCCACACGGGACACCTAAGGATCACTGGGCTCTTGAGAAAGGCTGAAAGAGTCAACTGTGTTCACCTAGGCCACAGTGGTGGATGGTTTGATCAAAGGAACTGTTGGTGACCGCCTGAAGAACAATGAGGACAGTCAATAGGCAGGAGAACGTGCGAGGAGAGAGAGGAGAGTGAAGGACTGATGACGGAGGAGGACGGCCAGGTACCCCGGGGGTTCTGAGTCATAGATCTTGTAGCAACATCTATTTGGGGAGACAGTGAGTGGCAGCACTCTCCGCCTGGCCCGGCACCCACGAGTGCACTCACTCGCAATCCAGCTGCTGGTCCTCAACCACATGTACACACACACACACACACACACACACACACACACACACACACACACACACACACACACACACACACACACACACACGGGGAAGTAAGGAAGTGTTTACTAGAATTGGATGTGACAAAGGCTATAGGTCCAGATAGAATCTCCCCTTGGATACTAAAGGAAGGAGCAGAAGAACTGTGCCTCCCGCTCTCCATGGTGTATAACAAATCACTGGCAACAGGGGAACTGCCAGAAATTTGGAAAGCAGCTAACGTAGTCCCGATATACAAGAAAGGGGATAGACAGGAGGCACTGAATTACAGACCAGTGTCCCTAACCTGCATACCATGCAAGTTGATGGAGAAGATTGTGCGAAGAAAGCTAGTGGAACATCTGGAGCGAAAGAACTTTGTAACACAGCATCAACATGGATTCAGGGATGGCAGGTCCTGCCTCACAGGGTTACTTGAATTCTACGACCAGGCAACAAAAATAAGGCAAGAAAGAGAAGGGTGGGCAGACTGCATATTTTTGGATTGTCAGAAAGCCTTTGACACAGTGCCACACAAGAGGCTAGTGAAAAAACTGGAGATGCAGGCTGGAGTGAAAGGGAAGGTACTCCGTTGGATACAGGAGTACCTAAGTAACAGGAGACAACGAGTCAGTGTGAGGGGTGAGGTCTCAGATTGGCGAGACGTTACGAGTGGAGTACCGCAGGGGTGAGTCCTTGGACCTATACTGTTTCTGATATATGTAAATGATCTTCCAGAGGGTATAGAATCGTTTCTCTCAATGTTTGCCGATGATGCAAAAATGTTGAGGAGGATTGAAACTGAGGACGATAGTAGGAGGCTACAAGATGACCTAGACAGACTGAGTGAATGGTCCAACAAATGGCTGTTGAAGTTCAACCCGAGTAAATGCAAAGTAATGAAACTAGGTGGTGGAAATAGGAGGCCAAACACAGGATACAGAATAGGAGATGAAGTACTTAATGAAACGAACAGAGAGAAAGATCTAGGAGTTGATATCACACCAAACCTGTCTCCTGAAGCCCACATAAAAAGAATAACGTCTGCGGCATATGCGAGGCTGGCTAACATCAGAACAGCGTTCAGGAACCTGTGTAAGGAATCATTCAGAATCTTGTACACCACATATGTAAGACCAATCCTGGAGTATGCGGCCCCAGCATGGAGCCCGTACCTTGTCAAGCACAAGACGAAGCTGGAAAAAGTCCAAAGGTATGCCACTAGACTAGTCCCAGAACTAAGAGGCATGAGTTACGAGGAAAGGCTGCGGGAAATGCACCTTACGACACTGGAAGACAGAAGAGTAAGGGGAGACATGATCACAACCTACAAAATCCTCAGAGGAATCGACCGGGTAAACAAGGATAAACTATTCAACACTGGTGGGACGCGAACAAGGGGACACAGGTGGAAACTGAGTACTCACATGAGCCACAGAGACGTTAGAAGGAACTTTTTTTGTGTCAGAGTAGTTAACGGATGGAATGCATTAGGCAGTGATGTGGTGGAGGCTGACTCCATACACAGTTTTAAATCTAGATATGATAGAGCCCAGTAGGCTCAGGAATCTGTACACCAGTTGATTGACAGTTGAGAGGCAGGACCAAAGAGCCAAAGCTCAACCCCCGCAAGCACAAATAGGTGAGTACAAATAGGTGAGTACACACACACACACACACACACACACACACACACACACACACACACACACACACACACACACACACACACACACACACACACACACTCACAAGATGGCTCCGAGGTCTTCCAGGAGGTCATCAACATAGAGCAGAACATCAACCATTACTGGAGAGTGTTGTCCATCAAGACAGGGAAGTGGTGAGCGCTCTTGTGTGTTCCTACCCCACAGTAGAGCCCACTTGGCGCTCACCTGGCGAGGGCGGAGCGTTTTCCTGCACTCAATCCCACTCTAAACTGAGTCTTCACCAGGAGAGGGTGGCAGCTGTGGAGAAAGGCAGCCATACACGGGAATAGTGGTTCTTGTGGGAGGGCAGCTGCCCATGGTGGCAGCAGGGTGGACGGCAGCCACACATATTGATCGTGGCAGGAGTACGTACGGCAGCTACACGTGGGGAAGACAGCCACACGCGGAGGAAGGCAGCCATACTTTGGGAAGGCAGCCACACGCAGGGGAAGGCAGCCATACTTGGGGAAGGCAGCCACACGCAGGGGAAGGCAACAATACTTGGGGAAGGCAGCCACACGCAGGGGAAGGCAGCCATACTTGGGGAAGGCAGCCACACGCAGGGGAAGGCAACCATACTTGAGGACGGCAGCCACACGCAGGGGAAGGCAGCCATACTTGGGGAAGGCAGCCACACGCAGGGGAAGGCAGCCACACGTGGAGAAGACAGCCACATGCGGAGGAAGGCAGCCATACTTGGAGAAGGCAGCCACACGCAGGGGAAGGCAGCCATACTTGGGGAAGGCAGCCACACGCAGGGGAAGGCAGCCATACTTGGGGAAGGCAGCCACACGCGGAGGAAGGCAGCCATACATGGGGAAGGCAGCCACACGCTTGGGAAGGCAGTCACGCGCGAGGGAAAGCAGCCACAAGCGGGGGAAGGCAGCCACAAGCGAGGGAGGGCAGCCACAAGCGGAGGAAGGCACCACATGCAGGGGAAGGCAGCTACACGCGGGGGAAGGCAGCCACAAGCGGGGGAAGGCAGCCACAAGCAGGGGAAGGCAGCCACAAGCGGGGGAAGGCAGCCACACGCCTGAAAAGGCAGCCACAAGCGGGGGAAGGCAGCCACATGCGGGGAAAGGCAGCCACCTGCGGGGGAAGGCAGTCACACGCGGGGGAAGGCAGCCATACGCGGGGGAAGGCAGCCACACGCGGGGGAAGGCAGCGACACTTGAAGAAAGCAGCCACAAGCGGGGAAAGGCAGCCACAAGCGGGGGAAGGCAGCCACACGCGGGGGAAGGCAGCGACACTTGAAGAAGGCAGCCACAAGCGGGGGAAGGCAGCCACAAGCGGGGGAAGGCAGCCACAAGCGGGGGAAGGCAGCCACAAGCGGGGGAAGGCAGCCACAAGCGGGGGAAGGCAGCCACATGCGGGGGAAGGCAGCCACATGCAGGGGAAGGCAGCCACACGCGGGGGAAGGCAGCCACATGCACGGGAAGGCAGCCACACGCGGGGGAAGGCAGCCACATGCAGAGGAAGGCAACCACACGCGGGGGAAGGCAGCCACAAGCGGGGGAAGGCAGCCACATGTGGGGGAAGGCAGCCACATGCAGGCGAAGGCAGCCACAAGCGGGGGAAGGCAGCGACAAGCGGGGGAAGGCAGCCACATGCAGGGGAAGGCAGCCACATGCGGGGGAAGGCAGCCACATGCAGGGAAAGGCAGCCACACGCGGGGGAACGCAGCCACACGCGGGGGAAGGCATCGACACTTGAAGAAAGCAGCCACACGCTGGGGAAGGCAGCCACACGCTGGGGAAGGCAGCCACACGCGGGGGAAGGCAGCGATACTTGAAGAAGGCAGCCACACGCTGGGGAAGGCAGCCACACGCTGGGGAAGGCAGCCACACGCTGGGGAAGGCACCCACACGCGGGGGAAGGCAGCGACACTTGAAGAAGGCAGCCACACGCGTGGGAAGGCAGCCACACGCGGGGGAAGGCAGCCACACGCGGGGGAAGGCAGCCACACGCGAGGAAGGCAGCCGCACGCGAGGAAGGCAGCCACACGCGAGGAAGGCAGCCCCACGCGGGGGAAGGCAGCCACACGCGGGGGAAGGCAGCCACACGCGGGGAAGGCAGCCACACGCGGGGGAAGGCAGCCACACGCGAGGAAGGCAGCCGCACGCGAGGAAGGCAGCCACACGCGAGGAAGGCAGCCCCACGCGGGGGAAGGCAGCCACACGCGGGGGAAGGCAGCCACACGCGGGGAAGGCAGCCACACGCGAGGAAGGCAGCCCCACGCGAGGAAGGCAGCCACACGCGGGGGAAGGCAGGCACACGCGAGGAAAGGCAGCCACACGCGGGGGAAGGCAGCCACACGCGGGGGAAGGCAGCCACACGCAGGGGAAGGCGGCCATACGCGGGGGAAGGCAGCCACACGCGGGGGAAGGCAGCCACACGCGGGGGAAGGCAGCCACACGCGGGGGAAGGCGGCCATACGCGGGGGAAGGCAGCCACACGCGGGGGAAGGCAGCCACACGCGGGGGAAGGCAGCCACACGCGGGGGAAGGCAGCGACACTAGAAGAAGGCAGCCACACGCGTGGGAAGGCAGCCACACGCGGGGGAAGGCAGCCACACGCGGGGGAAGGCAGCGACACTTGAAGATGGCAGCCACAAGCGGGGGAAGGCAGCCACACGCGGGGGAAGGCAGCGACAATTGAAGAAGGCAGCCATAAGCGGGGGAAAGCAGCCACATGCGGGGGAAGGCAGCCACACGCGGGGGAAGGCAGCCACACGCGGGGAAAGGCAGCCACACGCGGGGGAAGGCAGCCCCACGTGGGGGAAGGCAGCCACACGCGGGAAAAGGCAGCCACACTTGGGGAAGGCAGCCACACGCGGGGGAAGGCAGCCACACGCGGGGGAAGGCAGCCACACGGGGGGGGAAGGCAGCCACACGCGGGGGAAGGCAGCCACACGCGGGGGAAGGCAGCCACACGGGGGGGAAGGCAGCCCCACGCGAGGAAGGCAGCCACATGCGGGGGAAGGCAGCCACACGCGAGGAAGGCAGCCACACGCGAGGAAGGCAGCCTCACGCGGGGGAAGGCAGCCACACGTGGGAAAGGCAGCCACGCGGGGGAAGGCAGCCACGCGCTGGGGAAGGCAGCCACACTCGAGGAAGGCAGCCACACGCGGGGGAAGGCAGCCACACGCGGGGAAGGCAGCCCCTCGCTGGGGAAGGCAGCCACACGCGGGGAAGGCAGCCACACGCGAGGGAAGGCAGCCACACGCGAGGAAGGCAGCCACACGCGGGGGAAGGCAGCCACACGCGAGGAAGGCAGCCACACGCGAGGAAGGCAGCCCCACGCGGGGGAAGGCAGCCACACGAGGGGGAAGGCAGCCACACGCGGGGGAAGGCAGCCACACGCGAGGAAGGCAGCCCCACGCGAGGAAGGCAGCCACACGCGGGGGAAGGCAGCCACACGCGAGGAAGGCAGCCACACGCGGGGGAAGGCAGCCACACGCGGGGGAAGGCAGCCACACGCGGGGGAAGGCAGCCACACACGGGGGAAGGCAGCCACACGCGGGGAAGGCAGCCACACGGGGGGGAAGGCAGCCACACGAAGGGGAAGGCAGCCACACGCGGGGGAAGGCAGCCACACGGGGGGGGGAAGGCAGCCACACGCGGGGGAAGGCAGCCACATGCGGGGGAAGGCAGCCACACGGGGAGGAAGGCAGCCCCACGCGAGGAAAGCAGCCACACGCGGGGGAAGGCAGCCACACGCGGGGGAAGGCAGCCACACGCGAGGAAGGCAGCCACACGCGAGGAAGGCAGCCTCACGCGGGGGAAGGCAGCCACACCGGGGGGAAGGCAGCAACACGCGAGGAAGGCAGCCACACCGGGGGGAAGGCAGCAACACGCGAGGAAGGCAGCCACACGCGAGGAAGGCAGCCACACGCGAGGAAGGCAGCCTCACGCAGGGGAAGGCAGCCACACGCAAGAAGGCAGCCTCACGCGGGGGAAGGCAGCCACACCGGGGGGGAAGGCAGCAACACGCGAGGAAGGCAGCCAAGCACGGTGTTGGTCCAGACATGAAACTCACCCCAAAATCGCAGCACAAATTACCGAGGAGGAAATGAACAGGATTTCTCTCTCTTATTGACGACCTCAAATATGGTGGTGGTACTGACCTAACAGTACTTACCTCACAGTACTAGCCTCACAGTACTGACCTAACAGTACTTACCTCACAGTACTAGCCTCACAGTACTGACCTAACAGTACTTACCTCACAGTACTAGCCTCACAGTACTGACCTAACAGTACTTACCTCACAGTACTAGCCTCACAGTACTGACCTAACAGTACTTACCTCACAGTACTAGCCTCACAGTACTGACCTAACAGTACTTACCTCACAGTACTAGCCTCACAGTACTGACCTAACAGTACTTACCTCACAGTACTAGCCTCACAGTACTGACCTAACAGTACTTACCTCACAGTACTAGCCTCACAGTACTGACCTAACAGTACTTACCTCACAGTACTAGCCTCACAGTACTGACCTAACAGTACTTACCTCACAGTACTAGCCTCACAGTACTGACCTAACAGTACTTACCTAACTGTACTAGCCTCACAGTACTGACCTAACAGTACTTACCTCACAGTACTAGCCTCACAGTACTGACCTAACAGTACTTACCTCACAGTACTAGCCTCACAGTACTGACCTAACAGTACTTACCTCACAGTACTAGCCTCACAGTACTGACCTAACAGTACTTACCTCACAGTACTAGCCTCACAGTACTGACCTAACAGTACTTACCTAACTGTACTAGCCTCACAGTACTAACCTAACAGTACTTACCTCACAGTACTAGCCTCACAGTACTGACCTAACAGTACTTACCTCACAGTACTAGCCTCACAGTACTGACCTAACAGTACTTACCTCACAGTACTAGCCTCACAGTACTGACCTAACAGTACTTACCTCACAGTACTAGCCTCACAGTACTGACCTAACAGTACTTACCTCACAGTACTAGCCTCACAGTACTGACCTAACAGTACTTACCTCACAGTACTAGCCTCACAGTACTGACCTAACAGTACTTACCTCACAGTACTAGCCTCACAGTACTGACCTAACAGTACTTACCTAACTGTACTAGCCTCACAGTACTGACCTAACAGTACTTACCTCACAGTACTAGCCTCACAGTACTGACCTAACAGTACTTACCTCACAGTACTAGCCTCACAGTACTGACCTAACAGTACTTACCTAACTGTACTAGCCTCACAGTACTGACCTAACAGTACTTACCTCACAGTACTAGCCTCACAGTACTGACCTAACAGTACTTACCTCACAGTACTAGCCTCACAGTACTGACCTAACAGTACTTACCTCACAGTACTAGCCTCACAGTACTGACCTAACAGTACTTACCTCACAGTACTAGCCTCACAGTACTGACCTAACAGTACTTACCTCACAGTACTAGCCTCACAGTACTGACCTAACAGTACTTACCTCACAGTACTAGCCTCACAGTACTGACCTAACAGTACTTACCTCACAGTACTAGCCTCACAGTACTGACCTAACAGTACTTACCTAACTGTACTAGCCTCACAGTACTGACCTAACAGTACTTACCTCACAGTACTAGCCTCACAGTACTGACCTAACAGTACTTACCTCACAGTACTAGCCTCACAGTACTGACCTAACAGTACTTACCTCACAGTACTAGCCTCACAGTACTGACCTAACAGTACTTACCTCACAGTACTAGCCTCACAGTACTGACCTAACAGTACTTACCTCACAGTACTAGCCTCACAGTACTGACCTAACAGTACTTACCTCACAGTACTAGCCTCACAGTACTGACCTAACAGTACTTACCTCACAGTACTAGCCTCACAGTACTGACCTAACAGTACTTACCTCACAGTACTAGCCTCACAGTACTGACCTAACAGTACTTACCTCACAGTACTAGCCTCACAGTACTGACCTAACAGTACTTACCTCACAGTACTAGCCTCACAGTACTGACCTAACAGTACTTACCTCACAGTACTAGCCTCACAGTACTGACCTAACAGTACTTACCTCACAGTACTAGCCTCACAGTACTGACCTAACAGTACTTACCTAACTGTACTAGCCTCACAGTACTGACCTAACAGTACTTACCTCACAGTACTAGCCTCACAGTACTGACCTAACAGTACTTACCTCACAGTACTAGCCTCACAGTACTGACCTAACAGTACTTACCTCACAGTACTAGCCTCACAGTACTGACCTAACAGTACTTACCTCACAGTACTAGCCTCACAGTACTGACCTAACAGTACTTACCTAACTGTACTAGCCTCACAGTACTGACCTAACAGTACTTACCTCACAGTACTAGCCTCACAGTACTGACCTAACAGTACTTACCTCACAGTACTAGCCTCACAGTACTGACCTAACAGTACTTACCTCACAGTACTAGCCTCACAGTACTGACCTAACAGTACTTACCTCACAGTACTAGCCTCACAGTACTGACCTAACGGTACTTACCTCACAGTACTAGCCTCACAGTACTGACCTAACGGTACTTACCTCACAGTACTAGCCTCACAGTACTGACCTAACAGTACTTACCTAACTGTACTAACCTCACAGTACTGACCTAACAGTACTTACCTAACTGTACTAGCCTCACAGTACTGACCTAACAGTACTTACCTAACTGTACTAGCCTCACAGTACTGACCTAACAGTACTTACCTCACAGTACTAGCCTCACAGTACTGACCTAACGGTACTTACCTCACAGTACTAGCCTCACAGTACTGACCTAACAGTACTTACCTAACTGTACTAGCCTCACAGTACTGACCTAACAGTACTTACCTCACAGTACTAGCCTCACAGTACTGACCTAACAGTACTTACCTAACTGTACTAACCTCACAGTACTGACCTAACAGTACTTACCTAACTGTACTAACCTCACAGTACTGACCTAACGGTACTTACCTAACTGTACTAACCTCACAGTACTTACCTAACAGGCCTTACCTAACAGTACTTACCTAACAGTACTTACCTAACTGTACTAACCTCACAGTACTGACCTAACGGTACTTACCTAACTGTACTAACCTCACAGTACTTACCTAACAGGCCTTACCTAACAGTACTTACCTAACAGTACTTACCCAACACAGTCTACGAGAGAAGGAGGTTTAGCTCTTCATTCCCCGTCAACCAGCCCTGTTGTAGCTCTTGCGTTACAAATTATCAATTCCCCCCTCAGTATTTTGTATGTAGCGATCATGCTCTGCTCCATCTATCCTCTATTGTTGTAAAACTTAATTCCACAATCCTATTCTCGTAGCGTAACCTTCTTAGCTCTTATCACCAATCTTGTTGCAAACTTCGGTAATTATTCAGAAAGGGCTTAATGCTTCACAAGGTGCGGGTTCCATGCTGACGCTGCATATTCCAGTGTTAGTCTAACATATGTTGTGTAGATTCCCTTGAAGGAGTATTGATTGAGGTCTCTAAGCAATGTTCTTATGCCAGCGTCCCATCTGCTGCTGATGTTATCTTGTTTATGTGTGGAAGGTGAGAGTTGGGACTATGGCCACTCCCTAGTCTCTCTTTCCTTTTTCTGTCGTTGTCTTCCTCTTATGTTGCCTTCTGGTCTACTCTCTCCCTTTTCCATCTTCATTACCTTACACATTTTGGGATTTTGTTCCAGCAACCATTTGTTTGACCACTCCTGGAGTGTGCTTAGGTTCTCCTGTAACTTGCTGCAGTCCTCCTCTGTTTTTACATTCCTCATCAGCTTTGCTTCATCAGCAAACATCAATATGTACAAGCTCACTCTCTCGTCTTCACATAAATTAGGAATAGTAGCGGTCCCAGGAGCGAGCCTTGTGGGACCCCACTTGTTACATTCCTCCAGCTTCAGCCTGCTCCCTGACTCTGACTCTCTGCTTTCTGCCCATCAGGTACTCTCTTACCCAGGTCATTGTCTTGCCAGTTATCCCAGCCTGCTTCTCTGTCTTGTTCCGTAGTCTGTCATGAGGAATGTCAAATGCTTTTTGTCAGTCTAGGAAAATACAGTCTATCTGTCTTCTTTTTCCTGTTTTATTTTAGTAACCCTGTCATAAAACTCAATGAAGTTTGTCAGACATGACTTTCCCTTTATAAATCCATGTTGACATTTTCTAGCATAGTTGATCCTCTCCAGATCTTCCCCCAGTCTCCACCTGATTACATTCTTCAGCACTTAACACAAAATACTTGACAATGACACTTGTCTACAACTTACTGCCTCCGTTCTTTCCCTTTTTATGAATATTGGGGGACTGTATTTGTCTTTTTCCCAGACTTCTGGGAGGTTTCCAGTCTGAAACATTTTAGTACAAACTAGCTGTACCCGGCCATGTGTTGCTGTAGCTGAGCCACGCATGTGCGTTGCTGAGCTACAGAAACCTTCCCCTGGCTTCCAGTCCTCCCCACCATTGCCCCTTCCTCTTCCCTTCGTCCTCCCTACCATTCCTCACTTTTCCATCCCTTCGTCCTCCCCACCATTGCCCCCTCCCCTGTTCCTTCGTCCTCCCCACCATTCCCTCCCTACCCTGTCCATTTGTTTTTCCCACCATCCCCTACTCCACCGTCTCCTCGTTCTCCTAACCATCCCCCAATCCCATCCCCTTTGTTCTCCCAACCATTCCCCACTCCTTCGTCCGATACATTGCCAAATGATCTGATGTTCCCATCAGAAAATTGGGAACATCAAATGATCTGATGTTCCCACCACTGAAATTTAAAAAAAAAAATGTTACAAAAACCGGAATGAAAAACAATGAAAAAATACAAAAATAGATTATACTCACAAAATGAACGGTATGGTATACAACACAGCTCAATTCCAATGCAATGTCACACAAAATAATTAAATCAAAATAAAAATAAATCGAAATCTATGAAAATTAAATTTGTCAATACAATCGGAAACATTGAAATGGAATCGTAACATATTTAGTATAGCGTGTGTTGCTATTATGTGCAACAGATGGCGCTGTTTTTCAAAACAAAACTTATTTTTACCCGTCACAGGTGTCGCATCTATATAGTAGGCATATAAAAACATGCGCATATTCGAATGGAACGCTGTGGTAAAATTCCAAAGCAATTGGTGAAGAACTTTCGGAGATTACAGCGTGTGTTGCTCTTACGTCCAACAGATGGCGCTGTTTTTAGGAAAAAACCATGATTTTTTTCCCGTCACAGGTGAGGCATGTATATAGTAGATATATTAAAAGACGCGCCTATTTTTTTTTTTTTTTTTTTTTTTTTTGAGATATATACAAGAGTTGTTACATTCTTGTACAGCCACTAGTACGCGTAGCGTTTCGGGCAAGTCCTTAATCCTATGGTCCCTGGAATACGATCCCCTGCCGCGAAGAATCGTTTTTTCATCCAAGTACACATTTTACTGTTGCGTTAAACAGAGGCTACAGTTAAGGAATTGCGTCCAGTAAATCCTCCCCGGCCAGGATACGAACCCATGACATAGCGCTCGCGGAACGCCAGGCGAGTGTCTTACCACTGCACCACGGAGACTTCTTGTACAGCCACCAGCACGTATAGCGTATCCGGCAAGTCCTTTATCCTAATTTTCCCTGGAATACGACCCACCAAATCGTTTAACAACCAGGTATACCCATTCACTGCTGGGTGAACAGAGGCTACAGTTAAAGATTGGCGCCAAGTAAATCCTGGCCAGGATACGAACCCATGACATAGCGCTCGCGGAACGCCAGGCGAGTGTCTTACCACTACACCACGGAGACTTTTTGTCTCCGTAATTTATTCCAATGCGACGTTGTGTCAAAATTTACAAGCAATCGGTAAAGATGTTTCGAAGATTTCCCTCACACGGCCGGTCGGCCGAGCGGACAGCACACTGGACTTGTGATCCTGTGGTCCTGGGTTCGATCCCAGGCGCCGGCGAGAAACAATGGGCAGAGTTTCTTTCACCCTATGCCCCTGTTACCTAGCAGTAAAATAGGTACCTGGGTGTTAGTCAGCTGTCACGGGCTGCTTCCTGGGGGTGGAGGCCTGGTCGAGGACCGGGCCGCGGGGACACTAAAAAGCCCCGAAATCATCTCAAGATAACCTCAAGATAACCACATGAAAAACACAGTTTTTCAGAAAAAGCTGTTTATTTTTACCGTAACAGAAGTGACATCAATATAATATGTATATAAAAACCTGCTCGGATGCGAATGGAAAGTTGTGTGAAAATTTCAAAGCAATCGGTGAAGAATTTTCGGAGAATTAGCGATTTTGAACAAACGAATATTTACATTTTCTATTTAAATAAAAATGGAAATGTTCGTTTGTGCATAATCGCTAATCTCCGAAAGTTCCTCACCGATTGCTTTGAAATTCTGACACAACGTTGCATTCGAATAGGCGCGACTTTTTATATACCTGCTATATAGATGCCTCACCTGTGACAGGTAAAAACATGAATTTTTGAAAAACAGCGCCATCTGTTGCACATAATAGCAACATGCACGCTATACTAAATACGTCACGAATTCCATTTTAATGTTTCCAATTGCATTGATAAATTTTACTTTCATAGATTTCGATTTTTTTTATTGAATTGTTTTGCGTGACATTGTGTTGGAATTGAGCTGTGTTGTTTACCATACAGTTCATTTCGTAAGTATAAGTATAGATGCCACACCTGTGACAGGTAAAACTATGCTTTTCTTGAAAAACAATGTCATGTGTTGCATGTAAGAGCAACACATATGCTGTACTAAATATTTTATAATTCCATTGCAATGTTTCTGATTGCATTGATAAATTGAATTTTCATAGATTTTTATTTATTTTAATTTTGATTTAATTATTTAGTGTGAATTGCGTTGGAATTGAGCTGTGTTGTTTACCATACAGTTCATTTCGTGAGTATAGTTTATTTTTTTATTTTTCATATTTTCATTTCATTTTTTAACTGTTTTTCTTATATTTCAGTGATGGGAACCTCAGATCACTTGACGTTCCCAATTTTCTGATGGGAACATCAGATCACTTGACGTTCCCAATTTTCTGATGGGAACATCAGACCATTTGGAATGGCATCGGACGAGGGAGTAGGGAATGGTGGGGATGACGAAGGGAAAGAAGTGAGAGATGGTGGGGAGGACGAGGGGACGAGTGAGGGGATAATGGTGGGGGAAGGACGAGGGGACGGGGGAGTTTGGGATGGTGGGGACGAGGGGACGGGGGAGTTTGGGATGGTGGGGACGAGGGGATGGGGGAATGGAGGATTGTGGGGGAGGAGAAAGGGACAGAGGAGTGGGGCATGGTGGGAAGGAAGAGGGGGATGGTTGGGAGGCCGAGGAGACGGGGGAGAGGGTGGGGAGGACTGCGGGACAGGGAAAGTTGGTGTAGCTCATCAACGTACACGCGTAGATGAGCCACAGCAACGCGTGGCCGGGTACTGCTAGTTAAATATATAAATATTAGATAACGTGACAAAACACCCCTGCAGCCTTCCTCAGCAGCCGTAGTGAGACTAGGTATGCCCACATTGATCTTGTCATATGTAGCTCCTCCGGGTGTTTTCGTACCTCATCTATTATAACTACAATGTCATCCATTGTTTCTTCTGGCCTTTCATCTTGTTACCTAAATCTTTAAGCCGGTTCTATGTAAAGACCTGAAATCTTGACTGGAGTTCCTCACATACTTCGCTGTCATTTTCTGTCAGAATCTTTGCCATATCTTCTCAACCTGAGTACATGGTCTCACACTCCTCTTTATCTCCTTGTAAGACTACAGAACAGCTTTGGCTGCTCTTTAGCTTTTGTTCTAATATCAAATTGTCTTTCAGCTTCTCTCACAACTCATGTCAGTCAGTTCTGGCTCCCTAATACCTCTCTCAAACTCAAACTCAAAAACTTTATTCATAAATGTAAGTTCAGTCCATTTATAGTTGTGTTAGTTTACATAAGTTTACACAAGTTTACACAAGTTTACAGGGAATTATTTACCTGAGAGAACGTCATGGTAATGTCATGATGCATCGCAGAGGCACTCAGCAGGTGTGTGGCACTGGTGTCATGTGCAGGTGTGTGTGACTGGTGCCATGTGCAGGTGTGTGTGGCACTGGTGCCTTGTGCAGGTGTGTGGCACTGGTGCCTTGTGCAGGTGTGTGTGACTGGTGCAATGTGCAGGTGTGTGTGGCACTGGTGCCATGTGCAGGTGTGTGTGGCACTGGTGCCTTGTGCAGGTGTGTAGCACTGGTGCCTTGAGCAGGTGTGTGGCACTGGTGCCTTGTGCAGGTGTGTGGCATTGGTGCCTTGTGCAGGTGTGTGTGGCACTAAACACAACTAAAACACTAAACACAACTGAAACACTAAACACAAATGAGACACTCAACACAACTGAGACACTAAACACAACTGAGACACTAAACACAACTGTGACACTCAACACAACTGAAACACTAAACACAACTGAAACACTAAACACAACTGAGACACTAAACACAACTGAGACACTAAACACAACTGAAACACTAAACACAACTGTGACACTCAACACAACTGTGACACTAAACACAACTGTGACACTCAACACAACTGAAACACTAAACACAACTGTGACACTCAACACAACTGGGACACTAAACACAACTGAGACACTCAACACAACTGTGACACTCAACACAACTGTGACACTAAACACAACTGAAACACTAAACACAACTGAAACACTAAACACAACCGAAACACTAAACACAACTGAAACACTAAACACAACTGAAACACTAAACACAACTGAGACACTAAACACAACTGAGACACTAAACACAACTGAGACACTAAACACAACTGAGACACTAAACACAACTGTGACACTAAACACAACTGAAACACTAAACACAACTGAGACACTAAACACAACTGAGACACTAAACACAACTGAAACACTAAACACAACTGAGACACTAAACACAACTGAGACACTAAACACAACTGAGACACTAAACACAACTGAGACACTAAACACAACTGTGACACTAAACACAACTGAGACACTAAACACAACTGAGACACTAAACACAACTGAGACACTAAACACAACTGAAACACTAAACACAACTGTGACACTCAACACAACTGTGACACTAAACACAACTGTGACACTCAACACAACTGAAACACTAAACACAACTGTGACACTCAACACAACTGGGACACTAAACACAACTGAGACACTCAACACAACTGTGACACTCAACACAACTGTGACACTAAACACAACTGAAACACTAAACACAACTGAAACACTAAACACAACTGAAACACTAAACACAACCGAAACACTAAACACAACTGAAACACTAAACACAACTGAAACACTAAACACAACTGAGACACTAAACACAACTGAGACACTAAACACAACTGAGACACTAAACACAACTGTGACACTAAACACAACTGAAACACTAAACACAACTGAGACACTAAACACAACTGAGACACTAAACACAACTGAAACACTAAACACAACTGAGACACTAAACACAACTGAGACACTAAACACAACTGAGACACTAAACACAACTGAGACACTAAACACAACTGTGACACTAAACACAACTGAGACACTAAACACAACTGAGACACTAAACACAACTGAGACACTAAACACAACTGAAACACTAAACACAACTGTGACACTAAACACAACTGTGACACTAAACACAACTGTGGCACTCAACACAACTGAGACACTAAACACAACTGAGACACTAAACACAACTGAAACACTAAACACAACTGAAACACTAAACACAACTGAGACACTAAACACAACTGTGACACTAAACACAACTGAGACACTAAACACAACTGAGACACTAAACACAACTGTGACACTAAACACAACTGAGACACTAAACACAACTGAGACACTAAACACAACTGTGACACTAAACACAACTGAAACACTAAACACAACTGTGACACTAAACACAACTGAGACACTAAACACAACTGTGACACTAAACACAACTGAGACACTAAACACAACTGAGACACTAAACACAACTGAGACACTAAACACAACTGTGACACTAAACACAACTGAGACACTAAACACAACTGAGACACTAAACACAACTGTGACACTAAACACAACTGAAACACTAAACACAACTGTGACACTAAACACAACTGAGACACTAAACACAACTGTGACACTAAACACAACTGAGACACTAAACACAACTGAGACACTAAACACAACTGAAACACTAAACACAACTGTGACACTAAACACAACTGTGGCACTAAACACAACTGTGACACTAAACACAACTGTGACACTAAACACAACAGGGACACTAAACACAACTGGGACACTAAACACAACTGTGACACTAAACACAACTGTGACACTAAACACAACTGAGACACTAAACACAACTGGGACACTAAACACAACTGGGACACTAAACACAACTGTGACACTAAACACAACTGTGACACTAAACACAACAGGGACACTAAACACAACTGGGACACTAAACACAACTGTGACACTAAACACAACTGTGACACTAAACACAACTGAGACACTAAACACAACTGGGACACTAAACACAACTGGGACACTAAACACAACTGGGACACTAAACACAACTGGGACACTAAACACAACTGAGACACTAAACACAACTGGGACACTAAACACAACTGGGACACTAAACACAACTGAGACACTAAACACAACTGTGACACTAAACACAACTGTGACACTAAACACAACAGGGACACTAAACACAACTGTGACACTAAACACAACTGTGACACTAAACACAACAGGGACACTAAACACAACTGAGACACTAAACACAACTGGGACACTAAACACAACTGGGACACTAAACACAACTGTGACACTAAACACAACTGAGACACTAAACACAACTGGGACACTAAACACAACTGGGACACTAAACACAACTGGGACACTAAACACAACTGGGACACTAAAGACAACTGGGACACTAAACACAACTGGGACACTAAACACAACTGAGACACTAAACACAACTGGGACACTAAACACAACTGGGACACTAAACACAACTGGGACACTAAACACAACTGGGACACTAAACACAACTGTGACACTAAACACAACTGGGACACTAAACACAACTGGGACACTAAAGACAACTGGGACACTAAACACAACTGGGACACTAAACACAACTGAGACACTAAACACAACTGGGACACTAAACACAACTGGGACACTAAACACAACTGGGACACTAAACACAACTGGGACACTAAACACAACTTGGACACTAAACACAACTGGGACACTAAACACAACTGGGACACTAAACACAACTGGGACACTAAAGACAACTGGGACACTAAACACAACTGGGACACTAAACACAACTGAGACACTAAACACAACTGGGACACTAAACACAACTGGGACACTAAACACAACTGGGACACTAAACACAACTGGGACACTAAACACAACTTGGACACTAAACACAACTGGGACACTAAACACAACTGAGACACTAAACACAACTGGGACACTAAACACAACTGGGACACTAAACACAACTGGGACACTAAACACAACTGTGACACTAAACACAACTGAGACACTAAACACGACTGTGACACTAAACACAACTGAGACACTAAACACAACTGAGACACTAAACACAACTGTGACACTAAACACAACTGAGACACTAAACACAACTGAAACACTAAACACAACTGAGACACTAAACACGACTGTGACACTAAACACAACTGAGACACTAAACACAACTGAGACACTAAACACAACTGTGACACTAAACACAACTGAGACACTAAACACGACTGTGACACTAAACACAACTGAGACACTAAACACAACTGAGACACTAAACACAACTGTGACACTAAACACAACTGAGACACTAAACACAACTGAGACACTAAACACAACTGTGACACTAAACACAACTGTGACACTAAACACAACTGAGACACTAAACACGACTGTGACACTAAACACAACTGAGACACTAAACACAACTGGGACACTAAACACAACTGAGACACTAAACACAACTGAGACACTAAACACAACTGAGACACTAAACACAACTGAGACACTAAACACAACTGGGACACTAAACACAACTGGGACACTAAACACAACTGGGACACTAAACACAACTGTGACACTAAACACAACTGAGACACTAAACACGACTGTGACACTAAACACAACTGAGACACTAAACACAACTGAGACACTAAACACAACTGTGACACTAAACACAACTGAGACACTAAACACAACTGAAACACTAAACACAACTGAGACACTAAACACGACTGTGACACTAAACACAACTGAGACACTAAACACAACTGAGACACTAAACACAACTGTGACACTAAACACAACTGAGACACTAAACACGACTGTGACACTAAACACAACTGAGACACTAAACACAACTGAGACACTAAACACAACTGTGACACTAAACACAACTGAGACACTAAACACAACTGAGACACTAAACACAACTGTGACACTAAACACAACTGTGACACTAAACACAACTGAGACACTAAACACGACTGTGACACTAAACACAACTGAGACACTAAACACAACTGGGACACTAAACACAACTGAGACACTAAACACAACTGAGACACTAAACACAACTGAGACACTAAACACAACTGGGACACTAAACACAACTGGGACACTAAACACAACTGAGACACTAAACACAACTGAAACACTAAACACAACTGAGACACTAAACACAACTGAGACACTAAACACAACTGAGACACTAAACACAACTGTGACACTAAACACAACTGAGACACTAAACACAACTGAAACACTAAACACAACTGAGACACTAAACACAACTGAAACACTAAACACAACTGAGACACTAAACACAACTGAAACACTAAACACAACTGAGACACTAAACACAACTGAAACACTAAACACAACTGAGACACTAAACACAACTGAGACACTAAACACAACTGAGACACTAAACACAACTGAGACACTAAACACAACTGAGACACTAAACACAACTGAGACACTAAACACAACTGTGACACTAAACACAACTGAGACACTAAACACAACTGAGACACTAAACACAACTGAGACACTAAACACAAGTGAGACACTAAACACAAGTGAGACACTAAACACAACTGGGACACTAAACACAACTGGGACACTAAACACAAGTGAGACACTAAACACAAGTGAGACACTAAACACAACTGAGACACTAAACACAACTGAAACACTAAACACAACTGAAACACTAAACACAACTGAGACACTAAACACAGGTGTAAAATGCAGTAATGTTCTCTGAAATTTCACCCTTTAATATGGGCTGAAACAAGGTGTTGATAGATGTTGTATATTGTGTGGTATCTCTGTTGATCCTTTATTGGAAGAGTTAAGAGCCAGCTGACTGTCTTAAAGGTCTATGTCGTCTCTCCCTGTCCTGTCCCTGGACGTGATCTGTCCTCCCGCTGACCGAGGCGTGTCAGGTCTGCGGCTGGCCTTTTGACGTGGAGGTGTTAATCCCCCGTGGATTAGTATGACGGCATCGTATCTAACAGCCTCGTAACCATCACCATTGACCCCCGAGTCCACCTGACACCTGGCTAGCTTCTCGGAGGTGTGATGATCCTAATGTCTTTGTGCCAACTGTCTGGCGCCGCGTCCCTGTGGCTCCTCTGCTGTTATACTGTTCAAGTATGTGCCGCTCTCTTGTTACAGCATCACTATGTCCAGGAAGGTCCTGTTCCTTGTTACAGGTCCTCATGCTACAGCATTACTATGTCCAGGAAGGTCCTGTTCCTTGTTACAGGTCCTCATGTTACAGCATTACTATGTCCAGGAAGGTCCTGTTCCTTGTTACAGGTCCTCATGTTACAGCATTACTATGTCCAGGAAGGTCCTGTTCCTTGTTACAGGTCCTCATGTTACAGCATTACTATGTCCAGGAAGGTCCTGTTCCTTGTTACAGGTCCTCATGTTACAGCATCACTATGTCCAGGAAGGTCCTGTTCCTTGTTACAGGTCCTCATGTTACAGCATCACTATATCTATATAGTGATTAACATTACCCCCGCCATTCACTCTGGCTAATGGCCCAGTAGTTCTCCTCCGAGGAATCTCGTCAAAAGCTGTGACGAGTGATTTACGAAGCGATGTATGAGTGACGAAGTGATGTATCAGTGGTTTTCTTACTGATACATCACGTCAATGGGAATTCTTCATGCATATAATGAGAAGCTCCGGAGGAGAATTCCTGGACCATTAGCCAGAGTGAATGGGGGGGGGGGAAATGTTTACAACCCTGATTGGCCTTCAGTTGTAAGTCGCAGGAATCCTAGAGGGTTCAGTGGAAGGTCAGGTTCCTATGCTTATGAAAGTGTCGCTTCCGGGGATTGAGCTTTGGCTCTTTGGTCCCGCCTTTCAACCGTCAATCAACTGTTAGTAACCACTATTTTTTTCTAATTTACATGCATACCCTCAGGAAGCAGCCCGTAACAGCTGTCTAACGCCCAGGTACCTATTTACTGCTAGGTAACAGGCGCATCAGGGTGGAAGAAACTCTGCCTATTTGTCTCTGCCTGGTTCGGGAATCGAATCCGGGTCACAGGATTACAAGTCCCACGCCCTGTCCATTCCGCTACCAGACCCCTCCAGGACTCTGGTAGTTTCCAGGAGGGTAGATCACTGCCACACTATATACAGGAAGGCAGAGTAGTGTCTCACTATATCACTTACTGATCACCTTACTCAATGCTCACAACTGACACCGACTCACGACTCCTGGTTCAACCTTGACGCCGAGCGGACGTCTGAACACCTCCTCCGCCTGGGAGCCGCCGGATCACGTCCTGTTTTCGCGTTTTGGCTTTGCTACTGCCGTTTGGCTTCCCTCTTCAACGGTCCGCTTGTACGACGCCTGGCGCACATATCGCCTTGGGTCACGGGATTGTTGATAGATTTTTATTTTTTGGCGTGTTCTGGCTGGTTCTCCCGGCGGGGTGACGGTGTTCGGGGGCCGGCTTGGCCGAGAGGTGCCGGGGGTTGGCGGGTCTTGGTGGGTTCCTGGTGTGCCCTCAGCCGTGGTGGGCGGCCGGCTTCTGCTCTGCCGGAGGACACTGGATGACTTTTGCGTTTTAGTTGGGGGCAGAGTTTTGGTTTTGCTACCTGGTGTTCTCTGTGTGGAGCGGGGCCGGTGCTTGTCACCCTGAGGGACTCCTGGGGCTCCCCGATCATTTGCCTCACTGTGCGTTTATTTGCAGTATGGCATATTAGTTTGTAGTGATTGGCGTCACTCGTTTTGCGATTTGGCTTGGCGTTCCACCTTTCCTGGCTTCGCGATTCACCCTTCACGGGTCCGCCGGGGCGCATCCGATCCCACGATCGTCGTCGCCCCTAAATCAACAACAACAACAACAACAACAACAACTGACACCAACATGGAGCCTACAGATTCCCGGCCATAAATTCACTGGTCCCAGCTACTCCTGGGCAGCTAGGACATAGCTAGAACCAGCTAGGCTGCAGGTGAAGGAGTCGAGCCACACGTGTATCAGGTGGGTCCAGCAACAGGTCGGCTCCATGATGGATTACGGGGCGGTCACCGTCCCGTCCATCGTAAACATAAAGGCTTGGCTGCTCGACCCGCCACGTGGCTCTGTTTACTACATGCGTTCGTCTTCTGGCCGCGACTTAGACTTCGGACAGACAAAACGTTCCTTTGAAATAGTATCTAAATCTCAGATATGGGCTTAATATGCCGTTGTTATTAAATTATTAATCACACGTAACGTTGATCATAATTCATAATTATGCATTATGTGTCGAAAATTTAATTATACATATTCCAAGGTGTTGACGAACAGCATAAACTTGACACAGACTCGTGGTTGTGCATGATAAACAAAACTAAATTCGTGTATTTTGAGTTATGTTGAATCCATGCTCAGATTAATCTCGTCCAAGCTCGTCCATGACCAAGCTCTATGGTCATCCAAGGTGCGGTTGTTTCCAACCATCCTCAGCCCATATGCTCGTCCAAGCGGTTGCCGCCCGCCCCCCCCCCCCCCCCCCAACTAGTCCTCAGACTATGCTTGGCCAACCTCGAGTCGTCTCTTAAAGGGCATTCGTAATTTTATCCTTATAATGTGTAATCAAAAAACAATAATTCCTCAAATTAACATTTTATAATATAGATTATAAGTTCAGCGTATTGCCAGTGGATCAGGCAAGAACTCTGATATTCAGTGAAGACAGCAAGTATTTAGAACTCTGAAATTCATTGAAGACGCCAACTATTTAGAACTCTGAAATTCACTGAAGACGCCAACTATTTAGAACTCTGAAATTCACTGAAAGCAGCAACTATTTAGAACTCTGAGATTCACTGAAGACAGCAACTATTTAGAACTCTGAAATTCACTGAAGACGCCAACTATTTAGAACTCTGAAATTCACTGAAAACAGCAACTATTTAGAACTCTAAGATTCACTGAAGACAGCAACTATTTAGAACTCTGAAATTCACTGAAGACGCCAACTATTTAGAACTCTGAAATTCACTGAAAACAGCAACTATTTAGAACTCTGAGATTCACTGAAGACAGCAACTATTTAGAACTCTGAAATTCACTGAAGACAGCAACTATTTAGAACTCTGAAATTCACTGAAGACGCCAACTATTTAGAACTCTGAAATTCACTGAAGACAGCAACTATTTAAATAACGAATGCAAAGTGCCCTCTAGAAGACGGGTTTTTCTGACGGGTTTCATAAACGGTTTAACTAACCGGTAGACAGTCAGCATATGAAGCCACCCGTCCAAACTCCGGCCGACCACAGCCACGCGGCCACCTGCTTCTCTGTATTCAGAATCTGTATTTTTTCTCAAGTATGAATTAGATTATTATATACTTGAATTAGTTATCTTAAGGTAGGTTACATCAGGTGTTTAGTTCTGTTTGGTGATGAGTTTCAGTCTCTCAACTCATCCTCAGACAAGGCTCGTCAGCGCGCGGCCCAACACCAAGATTCATTCATCAATTTTAACAATTTGCTAATTCAAAATTTATATTTTCTCAAATATAAGGTCAATTTATTGCATACTAGAATGTATTGAACAGTTAGGTCTGACTTAGGTTTCGTTGAAAATTATTGGTATTTGCAGTACGAGGATAAATCAGTCAACCCGTCCTCGACTCAAGTCCATTACATCCAGCGGTCGACCCCACAGACGCATTCATAAATTTTAATATGCCGTTCATTTAAAACGGGAATTTTCTCAAGTATAAATTAATATCATAATATATTAGCATATTGTGCATATATAGGCATAGGTTAGGTTAGGTTAGGTGTTTAGGTTCTGTTGGCGATTATTTGTATTTGTAGTACGTGGGTGAAGCATTTACAGCGTTGTGATTCGAACAAAATTCGTCAGTGAAGCACTTGTTCCGGATATGTTCGAACGTCAGCAGTTGTGAGTCAGCCCGTCCTCCAAACAAAGATCCAAAAGTGATTCCATGCACACGCCAAACCCCAGCTGTTTATGAATGAAAAACGGTTTACACACGACTCACAACTGCTGACGTTCGAACACTTCCGGAACAAGTGCTTCGCTGACGAATTTTGTTCGAACCACAACGCTGTAAATGCTTCACCCACGTACTACAAATACAAATAATCGCCAAGAGAACCTAAACACCTAACCTATGCCTATGTATGGAAATTATGCTAATATATATTAATATTAATTTATAATTGAGAAAATTCCTGTTTTGAATGAACATCATGTTAAACTTGATAAATCCGTCTTTGGGGTCGATCGCTGGATGGAATGGACTTGGTCTGAGGACGAGATGCATGCAACTCGTCCTCTTAAAAATAACGTCACTTTTGGCTGGTATGCGCACTATGGCCAAATTTGGACGTAATTTGAAATGAAATCGACTCACAAAAGTGACGTTCTGTTCCGTTTTCTATTTGAGTCGTCCGGCGTACGCGCAGAGGTTATAAGAGGACACTTTAAATTAACGTTTTTCATAACGTTTTGAAACTTTATGAGAATTTCCTGCCCACCTAACCTATCAGAGGACCCTTAACTTACTGTTGTTGAAAAAAAAATCCTAAATTTATTTTCATTTGTTTTTCATTTTCAAATTACGGCCATACGGGCAAACGGCCAAAAGCAACGTTCTTTTTAAGAGGACAGGTTGCTGAATGAAGTCTTTCATCACACGAACCTCAAATAATTGTTAACATTTAAACCTGTAACCTAACCTAGACTTAACTATACACCAAATGTTGACGTATAATAGTAATAATTTTGTATCTGAGAAAATACCAATGTTGAAAACACATTACCGAACACGTCGTTGGCGTCGACCTCGGCTTGAGACTAGTGTAGACCTTGATGTAAACTGTGACTAGTGTAGCCCTTGATGTAAACTGTGACTAGTGTAGCCCTTGATGTAAACTGTGACTAGTGTAGCCCTTGATGTAAACTGTGACTAGTGTAGCCCTTGATGTAAACTGTGACTAGTGTAGCCCTTGATGTAAACTGTGACTAGTGTAGCCCTTGATGTAAACTGTGACTAGTGTAGCCCTTGATGTAAACTGTGACTAGTGTAGCCCTTGATGTAAACTGTGACTAGTGTAGCCCTTGATGTAAACTGTGACAAGTGTAGCCCTTGATGTAAACTGTGACAAGTGTAGCCCTTGATGTAAACTGTGACACGAGTATCCCTTGATGTAAACTGTGACACGAGTAACCCTTGATGTAAACTGTGACAAGTGTAGCCCTTGATGTAAACTGTGACAAGTGTAGCCCTTGATGTAAACTGTGACACGAGTAACCCTTGATGTAAACTGCGACAAGTGTAGCCGTTGATGTAAACTATGACTAGTGTAGCCCTTGATGTAAACTGTGACAAGTGTAGCCCTTGATGTAAACTGTGACAAGTGTAGCCCTTGATGTAAATTGTAACTAGTGTAGCCCTTGATGTAAACTGTGACTAGTGTAGCCCTTGATGTAAACTGTGACAAGTGTAGCCCTTGATGTAAACTGTGACAAGTGTAGCCCTTGATGTAAACTGTGACAAGTGTAGCCCTTGATGTAAACTGTGACAAGTGTAGCCCTTGATGTAAACTGTGACCAGTGTAGCCCTTGATGTAAACTGTGACCAGTGTAGCCCTTGATGTAAACTGTGACCAGTGTAGCCCTTGATGTAAACTGTGACCAGTGTAGCCCTTGATGTAAACTGTGACCAGTGTAGCCCTTGATGTAAACTGTGACTAGTGTAGCCCTTGATGTAAACTGTGACTAGTGTAGCCCTTGATGTAAACTGTGACTAGTGTAGCCCTTGATGTAAACTGTGACCAGTGTAGCCCTTGATGTAAACTGTGACCAGTGTAGCCCTTGATGTAAACTGTGACTAGTGTAGCCCTTGTAAACTGACAAGTGTAGCCCTTGATGTAAACTGTGACCAGTGTAGCCCTTGATGTAAACTGTGACAAGTGTAGCTCTTGATGTAAACTGTGACAAGTGTAGCCCTTGATGTAAACTGTTACACGAGTAATCCTTGATGTAAACTGTGACATGAGTAACCCTTGATGTAAACTGTGACACGAGTAACCCTTGATGTAAACTGTGACAAGTGTAGCCCTTGATGTAAACTGTGACAAGTGTAGCCCTTGATGTAAACTGTTACACGAGTAACCCTTGATGTAAACTGACTAGTGTAATCCTTGATGTAAACTGTGACACGAGTAATCCTTGATGTAAACTGTGACACGAGTAACCCTTGATGTAAACTGTGACACGAGTAATCCTTGATGTAAACTGTGACACGAGTAATCCTTGATGCAAACTGTTACACGATTAACCCTTGATGTAAACTGACTAGTGTAACCCTTGATGTAAGCTGTGACAGGTGTATAGCCCTTGATGTAAACTGTGACATGAGTAGCCTTTGCTGTAAACTGTGACACCAGTAGCATTTGCTGTAAACTGTGACATACAAACAAAAAAACAGCGCCCACAGGTCCATTCCATCCAGCGGTCGACCCCAGAGAAGCATTCATCAATTTTATTAACATCCTGTTCAATCAAAACTGAACTCAAATATAAATTAATATTAATATATATTACCCCTTGAATATATATTAGTCAAATATAAATTTATGAATTTATATTAGTCAAATGTATATTAGTATTAATCTATATTTGCATACGGTGCATATTCAGACACTGATTAAATTAGGTGTTTAGGTTCAGTTGGCGATTATTTGTATTTGTAGTACGTGGGTGAAGCATTTACAGCGTTGTGGTTCGAACACAAGTCGTCAGTGAAGCACTTGTTCCGGAAGTGTTCGGACGTCTTCAGTTGTGAGTTGTGTGAACCGTTTTTCATTCATAAACACCAGGGGGTGTCGCGGGTGGATGGAATGGTCTTTGGGTCTTTGTTTGGAGGACTAGTTGATTGGCAGACATCCTCCCAGGCTTGAACGGTTCACTGTGAACCTGATTGTTGGGGTCCACACAGAGTTGGGGTCCACACTGAGTTGGGGTCCACACAGTGTTGGGATCCACACAGTGTTGGGGTCCACACAGTGTTGGGTCCACACAGTGTTGGGGTCCACACAGTGTTGGGGTCCACACAGTGTTGGGTCCACACAGTGTTGGGGTCCACACAGTGTTGGGGTCCACACAGTGTTGGGGTCCACACAGTGTTGGGTCCACACAGTGTTGGGGTCCACACAGAGTTGGGGTCCACACAGTGTTGGGGTCCACACACAGTTGGGGTCCACACAGTGTTGGGGTCCACACAGAGTTGGGGTCCACACAGTGTTGGGGTCCACACAGAGTTGGGGTCCACACAGTGTTGGGATCCACAAAGTGTTGGGGTCCACACAGAGTTGGGGTCCACACAGTGTTGGGGTCCACACAGTGTTGGGGTCCACACAGTGTTGGGGTCCACACAGAGTTGTGGTCCACACAGAGTTGGGGTCCACACAAAGTTGGGGTTCACTAAGTGTTGGGGTCCACACAGAGTTGGGGTCCACACAGTGTTGGGGTCCACACAGTGTTGGGGTCCACACAGAGTTGGGGTCCACATAGTGTTGGGGTCCACACAGAGTTGGGGTCCACACAGTGTTGGGGTCCACACAGAGTTGGGGTCCACACACAGTTGGTGTCCACACACAATTGGGGTCCACACAGTGTTGGGGTCCACACAGAGTTGGGGTCCACACAGTGTTGGGATCCACAAAGTGTTGGGGTCCACACAGAGTTGGGGTCCACACAGTGTTGGGGTCCACACAGTGTTGGGGTCCACACAGTGTTGGGGTCCACACAGAGTTGTGGTACACACAGAGTTGGGGTCCACACAAAGTTGGGGTTCACTAAGTGTTGGGGTCCACACAGAGTTGGGGTCCACACAGTGTTGGGGTCCACACAGTGTTGGGGTCCACACAGAGTTGGGGTCCACATAGTGTTGGGGTCCACACAGAGTTGGGGTCCACACAGTGTTGGGGTCCACACAGAGTTGGGGTCCACACACAGTTGGTGTCCACACACAATTGGGGTCCACACACAATTGGGGTCCACACAGTGTTGGGGTCCACACAATGTTGGGGTCCACCCACAGTTGGGGTCCACACAGTATGGGGGTCCACAGTGGTGTGTGGACCCCAAGCGTGGGAGTGACAGGCAGTGAAGCATCCCGGTAGTTTTACCGGGATGGACATTTTACCGTCAGTGGGACCTGGTTGATACCTGGTTGATGGGGTTCTGGGAGTTCTTCTACTCCCCAAACCCGGCCCGAGGCCAGGCTTGACTTGTGAGAGTTTGGTGCACCAGGCTGTTGCTTGGAGCGGCCCGCAGGCCCACATACCCACCACAGCCCGGTTGGTCCGGCACTCCTTGGAGGAATAAGTCTAGTTTCCTCTTGAAAATGTCCACGGTTGTTCCGGCAATATTTCTTATGCTTGCTGGGAGGACGTTGAACAACCGCGGACTTCTGATGTTTATACAGTGTTCTCTGATTGTGCCTATGGCACCTCTGCTCTTCACTGGTTCTATTCTACATTTTCTTCCATATCGTTTACTCCAGTACGTTGTTATTTTACTGTGTAGATTTGGGACCTGGCCCTCCAGTATCTTCCAGGTGTATATTATTTGATATCTCTCTCGTCTTCTTTCTAGTGAGTACATTTGGAGGGCTTTGAGACGATCCCAATAATTTAGGTGCTTTATTGCGTCTATGCGTGCCGTATATGTTCTCTGTATTCCCTCTATTTCAGCAATCTCTCCTGCTCTGAAGGGGGAAGTGTGTACTGAGCAGTACTCAAGACGGGACAACACAAGTGACTTGAAGAGTACAACCATTGTGATGGGATCCCTGGATTTGAAAGTTCTCGTAATCCATCCTATCATTTTTCTGGGTGTCGCAATATTTGCTTGGTTATGCTCCTTAAACGTTAGGTCGCCAGACATTATTATTCCCAAATCCTTTACATGCTGTTTTCCTACTATGGGTACATTTGATTGTGTTTTGTACTCTGTATTATGTTTAAGGTCCTCATTTTTACCGTACCTGAGTACCTGGAATTTATCTCAGTTAAACATCATGTTATTTTCTGATGCCCAGTCGAAAACTTTATTAATATCAGCTTGAAGTTTTTCAATGTCCTCAGCCGAGGTAATTTTCATACTGATTTTTATGTCATCTGCAAAGGATGATACGAAGCTGTGACTTGTATTTTAGTCTATATCTGATATGAGAATAAGGAAAAGCAGCGGTGCAAGGACTGTACCCTGAGGTACAGAGCTTTTCACTGCACTTGGACTAGATTTTATATGGTTGACAGTTACTCGCCGAGTCCTGTTTGACAGAAAACTGAGTATCCAGCGTCCTACGTTACCAGTTATTCCCATTGACTTCATTTTGTGTGCTATCACGCCATGGTCACATTTATCGAAAGCCTTTGCGAAGTCCGTGTATATCACATCAGCATTCTGTTTCTCTTCTAATGCCTCAGTGACTTTGTCGTAGTGCTCAAGTAGGTGTGAGAGGCACGATCTTCTCGCTCGAAATCCATGTTGGCCTGGGTTGTGAAGGTCATTGGTCTCCATGAAGTTGGTGACCTGACTCCTAATCACTCTCTCAAATACTTTTATGATGTGCGATGTTAGTGCAACTGGTCTAGAATTTTTTGCTAATGCTTTGCTCCCTCCCTTGTGTAGAGGGGCTATGTCTGCTACTTTAAGTGCATCTGGTATCTCCCCCGTGTCCAAGCTCTTCCTCCACACTATACTGAGTGCCTGTGCTACCGGCACTTTGCATTTCTTTATAAATATTGAATTCCATGAGTCTGGACCTGGGGCCGAGTGCATGGGCATGTTTTCAATTTCTTTTTCAAAATTTAGTGCGCTCGTGTTTATATCAGTTATATTTACAGGGGTTTGAATATCCCGCATAAAGAAATTGTCTGGATCTTCCACCTTTATGTTGTTTATTGGAGTGCTAAACATGTCCTCATACTGCTTTTTTAGGATTTCACTAATTTCTTTGTCATCCTCCGTGTATGAACCTTCACTTGAAAAGAATAGGTCCAATACTGGCAGTGGTTTTTGCTTTTGATTTCGCATATGAGAAAAAATATTTTGGATTTTTCTTTATTTCCTGAATGGCTTTCTGTTCTAACTGCCTTTCTTCAGTTTCATATGAGTGTTTCAATTTCCGCTCGATTTCTTCAATCTCCCTATTTAAATTATTCCTTCTTTGACGGGAAATTCGTGTCTGCATAAGCAGTTCCGTTATTTTTTTCCTGCGTTTATAGTGTCGTCTGCGTTCTCTTTCTACGTTAGATCTCTTTCTGGCTTTCCTCAAAGGAACATGTTTCAGACAGACTTGATACGCTTCTGAAGTCAGTTTTTCTATTCCTTCTGTAGGACTTGTATTACTTAGAACAGTTCCCCATGGAATGTTTGTAAGTTCCATGTTTATTATCTCCCAGTCTATCCTTTTATTATTAAAATTGAATTTACTGAATAGCCCCTCTCGCTTTATCCACGTTTTAGGTCTATTCTGAGTATTGATGGTCGTTTGCACTTCAATGAGCTTGTGATCTGAGTATGTGGTATCTGATATCGTATTGTCTCTGATAATGTCTTCATTGTTCGGAAAGACCAGATCTAGAATATTTTCATTTCTCGTTGGCTCCGATATCTGCTGATTGAGTGAAAATTTGTCACAGAATCTAAGTAGTTCTCTAATCTATGGTTGGTTAGGTCCTGATAGATTTCCTGGTATAATATTATTGTTTGCTATTTTCCACCTGAGACTAGGCAAGTTGAAGTCACCTAGGAAGATAATATCAGGTATCGGGTTCTCCAAATTATCAAGGCTATTCTCTATTTTGCTTATCTGTTCTGTGAATTCCTCAGCCGTTGCATCTGGCGGTTTGTATATTAGTATAATCACTAAATTTATTTTCTCTATTTTTACTCCCAGTACCTCTACCACCTCATTTGTAACGTTTAGGAGCTCCGAGCATACAAGGTCTTCCCTAATATACAGACCCACTCCTCCATGTGACCTAATTTTCCTATCACGCCTGTATAGGTTATATCCTGGAATCCAGATCTCACCTCAATCCTCAATCCTCAGGACGCCTCAATCCTTCACCAGGTTGGGACATTTTCCGTCCCATCCCGAATCCTTATCCTGACCCCAGTGCCGGGGAGATGGCCTGGCGCTTTCTCCTGACAGTTCCCTCCCCCGGGGGGGGGGGGTGGAAGTGATGACGTCAGCGCCCGTCTAGATGACGTCAGAGGTGATGCCTTCGATCTGCGTAATGACGTCAGCAAGCGTCGAGATGTCAACATCTCTAAGTTAGTGTGCTCTGGATGTTAGGGTGCTCTCTAAGTTAGTGTGTCCTGGTTGTTAGGGTGCTCTCTAAGTTAGTGTGTCCTGGATGTTAGGGTGCTCTAAGTTAGTGTGGCCTGGTTGTTAGGGTGCTCTAAGTTAGTGTGCCCTGGTTGTTAGGGTGCTCTAAGTTAGTGTGCCCTGGATGTTAGGGTGCTCTAAGTTAGTGTGTCCTGGATGTTAGGGTGCTCTAAGTTAGTGTGTCCTGGTTGTTAGGGTGCTCTAAGTTAGTGTGGCCTGGATGTTAGGGTGCTCTAAGTTAGTGTGGCCTGGTTGTTAGGGTGCTCTAAGTTAGTGTGTCCTGGATGTAAGGGTGCTCTAAGTTAGTGTGGCCTGGTTGTTAGGGTGCTCTAAGTTAGTGTGCCCTGGTTGTTAGGGTGCTCTAAGTTAGTGTGTCCTGGATGTTAGGGTGCTCTAAGTTAGTGTGCCCTGGATGTTAGGGTGCTCTAAGTTAGTGTGCCCTGGATGTTAGGGTGCTCTAAGTTAGTGTGGCCTGGTTGTTAGGGTGCTCTAAGTTAGTGTGCCCTGGTTGTTAGGGTGCTCTAAGTTAGTGTGGCCTGGTTGTTAGGGTGCTCTAAGTTAGTGTGCCCTGGATGTTAGGGTGCTCTAAGTTAGTGTGCCCTGGATGTTAGGGTATGGTCTCTAGAAGTTAATGTTCTCTGGAAGTTAATGTTCTCTAGAAGTTAATGTTCTCTGGAAGTTAATGTTCTCTGGAAGTTATTGTTCTCTGGAAGTTAATGTTCTCTGGAAGTTATTGTTCTCTGGAAGTTAATGTTCTCTGGAAGTTATTGTTCTCAGGAAGTTAATGTTCTCTGGTAGTTATTGTTCTCTGGAAGTTAATGTTCTCTGGAAGTTAATGTTCTCTGGAAGTTAATGTTCTCTGGAAGTTATTGTTCTCAGGAAGTTAATGTTCTCTGGAAGTTATTGTTCTCTGGAAGTTAATGTTCTCTGGAAGTTATTGTTCTCAGGAAGTTAGTGTTCTCAGGAAGTTAATGTTCTCTGGAAGTTATTGTTCTCAGGAAGTTAATGTTCTCTGGAAGTTAATGTTCTCTGGAAGTTATTGTTCTCAGGAAGTTAATGTTCTCTGGAAGTTATTGTTCTCAGGAAGTTAATGTTCTCTGGAAGTTATTGTTCTCAGGAAGTTAATGTTCTCTGGAAGTTAATGTTCTCTGGTAGTTATTGTTCTCAGGAAGTTAATGTTCTCTGGAAGTTAATGTTCTCTGGAAGTTATTGTTCTCAGGAAGTTAATGTTCTCTGGAAGTTATTGTTCTCAGGAAGTTAATGTTCTCTGGAAGTTAATGTTCTCTGGAAGTTATTGTTCTCAGGAAGTTAATGTTCTCTGGAAGTTATTGTTCTCAGGAAGTTAATGTTCTCTGGAAGTTAATGTTCTCTGGTAGTTATTGTTCTCAGGAAGTTAATGTTCTCTGGTAGTTATTGTTCTCAGGAAGTTAATGTTCTCTGGAAGTTAATGTTCTCTGGAAGTTATTGTTCTCAGGAAGTTAATGTTCTCTGGAAGTTAATGTTCTCTGGAAGTTATTGTTCTCAGGAAGTTAATGTTCTCTGGTAGTTATTGTTCTCAGGAAGTTAATGTTCTCTGGAAGTTAATGTTCTCTGGTAGTTATTGTTCTCAGGAAGTTAATGTTCTCTGGAAGTTAATGTTCTCTGGAAGTTAATGTTCTCTGGAAGTTAATGTTCTCTGGAAGTTAATGTTCTCAGGAAGTTAATGTTCTCTGGAAGTTAATGTTCTCTGGAAGTTATTGTTCTCTGGAAGTTAATGTTCTCTGGAAGTTAATGTTCTCAGGAAGTTAATGTTCTCTGGAAGTTAATGTTCTCTGGAAGTTAATGTTCTCTGGAAGTTAATGTTCTCTGGAAGTTAATGTTCTCTGGAAGTTAATGTTCTCTGGAAGTTAATGTTCTCAGGAAGTTAATGTTCTCTGGAAGTTATTGTTCTCAGGAAGTTAATGTTCTCTGGAAGTTAATGTTCTCTGGAAGTTAATGTTCTCTGGAAGTTAATGTTCTCTGGAAGTTAATGTTCTCAGGAAGTTAATGTTCTCTGGAAGTTAATGTTCTCTGGAAGTTAATGTTCTCTGGAAGTTAATGTTCTCTGGAAGTTAATGTTCTCTGGAAGTTATTGTTCTCAGGAAGTTAATGTTCTCTGGTAGTTATTGTTCTCAGGAAGTTAATGTTCTCTGGAAGTTAGGGTTCTCTGGAAGTTAGTGTTCTCTGGAAGTTAGTGTTCTCTGGAAGTTAGTGTTCTCTAGAAGTTAGGGTTCTCTGGAAGTTAGTGTTCTCTGGAAGTTAGTGTTCTCTGGAAGTTAGTGTTCTCTGGAAGTTAGTGTTCTCTGGTAGTTATTGTTCTCTGGAAGTTAGTGTTCTCTAGAAGTTAGGGTTCTCTGGAAGTTAGGGTTCTCTGGAAGTTAGTGTTCTCTGGAAGTTAGGGTTCTCTGGAAGTTAGGGTTCTCTGGAAGTTAGTGTTCTCTGGAAGTTAGTGTTCTCTAGAAGTTAGGGTTCTCTGGAAGTTATTGTTCTCAGGAAGTTAATGTTCTCAGGAAGTTAATGTTCTCAGGAAGTTAATGTTCTCTGGAAGTTAATGTTCTCAGGAAGTTAATGTTCTCTGGAAGTTAATGTTCTCTGGAAGTTAATGTTCTCAGGAAGTTAATGTTCTCTGGAAGTTAGTGTCTCAGGGCCACACGCTGCTGACCTCACAGGTCACTGGCCACACCAACAATTTATTCGCCTTTCACGTCATATTCGGAACAGAATTTACGTACATTCAGTAACATGGTGCCGGTAATTGTGCTGTTATCTATGTGGGGGTCTCACAGGGGTAAGATAATCCATGTTGGGTCTCACAGGGGTAAGATAATCCATGTTGGGTCTCACAGGGGTAAGATAATCCATGTGGGGTCTTACAGGGGTAAGATAATCCATGTTGGGTCTCACAGGGGTAAGATAATCCATGTGGGGTCCTCACAGAGGTCAGATAACCCGCTAAACACACACCGAAACTACGACGTTGGTACAACGTTCGAACAAATTTTATCACTTCCTAACCAGTTATAACAACGAATATAGCATGTTGTAACAACGTTCTAATACGTCATAAACACATTAAGCCAAGATGTAGCAACTTTATTACAAGTTGTAACAAGCGGAAAATAGAGACAGTTTTGGTTTGTGTTTCCAGGGAATCCATGTTGGGGTCTCACAGGGGTAAGATAATCCATGTGTGGGTCTCACAGGGGTAAGATAATCTATGTAGGGTCTCACAGGGGTAAGATAATCCATGTGTGGTCCTCACAGGGGTAAGATAATCCATGTTGGGTCTCACAGGGGTAAGATAATCCATGTTGGGTCTCACAGCGGTAAGATAATCCATGTTGGGTCTCACAGGGGTAAGATAATCCATGTTGGGTCTCACAGGGGTAAGATAATCCATGTGTGGTCCTCGCAGGGGTAAGATAATCCATGTATGGTCTCACAGGGGTAAGATAATCCATGTGTGGGTCTCACAGGGGTAAGATAATCCATGTGTGGTCACATAGGGGTAAGATAATCCATGTGGGGTCTCATAGGGGTAAGATAATCCATGTGTGGTCCTCACAGGGGTAAGATAATCCATGTTGGGTCTCACAGGGGTAAGATAATCCATGTTGGGTCTCACAGCGGTAAGATAATCCATGTTGGGTCTCACAGGGGTAAGATAATCCATGTTGGGTCTCACAGGGGTAAGATAATCCATGTGTGGTCCTCACAGGGGTAAGATAATCCATGTATGGTCTCACAGGGGTAAGATAATCCATGTGTGGGTCTCACAGGGGTAAGATAATCCATGTGTGGTCACATAGGGGTAAGATAATCCATGTGGGGTCTCATAGGGGTAAGATAATCCATGTGTGGTCTCACAGGGGTAAGATAATACATGTGGGGTCTCACAGGGGTAAGATAATCCATGTGTGGTCCTCACAGGGGTAAGATAATCCATGTGGGGTCTCACAGGGGTACGATAATCCATGTGGGGTCTCACAGGGGTAAGATAATCCATGTGGGGTCTTACAGGGGTAAGATAATCCATGTGTGGTCCTCTCAGGGGTAAGATAATCCATGTTGGGTCTCACAGGGGTAAGACAATCAATGTTGGGTCTCACAGGGGTAAGATAATCCATGTTGGGTCTCACAGGGGTAAGATAATCCATGTTGGGTCTCACAGGGGTAAGATAATCCATGTGTGGTCCTCACAGGGGTAAGATAATCCATGTGGAGTCTCACAGGGGTAAGATAATCCATGTGTGGTCCTCACAGGGGTAAGATAATCTATGTTGGGTCTCACAGGGGTAAGATAATCCATGTTGGGTCTCACAGGGGTAAGATAATCTATGTGGGGTCTCACAGGGGTAAGATAATCCATGTTGGGTCTCACAGGGGTAAGATAATCTATGTGGGGTCTCACAGGGGTAAGATAATCCATGTTGGGTCTCTCAGGGGTAAGATAATCTATGTAGGGTCTCACAGGGGTAAGATAATCCATGTGTGGTCCTCACAGGGGTAAGATAATCTATGTTGGGTCTCACAGGGGTAAGATAATCCATGTTGGGTCTCACAGGGGTAAGATAATCCATGTTGGGTCTCACAGGGGTAAGATAATCCATGTTGGGTCTCACAGGGGTAAGATAATCCATGTGTGGTCCTCACAGGGGTAAGATAATCCATGTGGAGTCTCACAGGGGTAAGATAATCCATGTGTGGTCCTCACAGGGGTAAGATAATCTATGTTGGGTCTCACAGGGGTAAGATAATCCATGTTGGGTTTCACAGGGGTAAGATAATCTATGTGGGGTCTCACAGGGGTAAGATAATCCATGTTGGGTCTCACAGGGGTAAGATAATCTATGTGGGGTCTCACAGGGGTAAGATAATCCATGTTGGGTCTCTTAGGCGTAAGATAATCTATGTGGGGTCTCACAGGGGTAAGATAATCCATGTGTGGTCCTCACAGGGGTAAGATAACCCATATTGGGTCTCACAGGGGTAAGATAATCCATGTTGGGTCTCACAGGGGTAAGATAATCCATGTTGGGTCACACAGGCGTAAGATAATCCATGTTGGGCCTCACAGGGGTAAGATAATCCACGCGTGGTCCTCACAGGGTTAAGATAATCCATGTGTGGTCTCACTGGGGTAAGATAATCCATGTGTGTTCCTCACAGGGGTAAGATGATCCATGTTGGGTCTCACAGGGGTAAGATAATCCACGTTGGGTCTCACAGGGGTAAGATAATCCATGTTGGGTCACACAGGGGTAAGATAATCCATGTTGGGCCTCACAGGGGTAAGATAATCCACGCGTGGTCCTCACAGGGTTAAGATAATCCATGTGTGGTCTCACAGGGGTAAGATAATCCATGTGTGTTCCTCACAGGGGTAAGATAATCCATGTTGGGCCTCACAGGGGTAAGATAATCCATGTGTGTTCCTCACAGGGGTAAGATAATCCATGTTGGGTCTCACAGGGGTAAGATAATCCACGTGGAGCTCTCATAAGGTGTCTAAGAATACCTTAATGCCTGAGTACCACAGTGTTCAACTAGGCAGAGTGAAGATCCAGTCTCGTGTGAGCAAGCCGGCACCTCACAAGGGGTTGTCAACACCGTGCTATGCCCCGAGCAGCAGTGCAAGATCCCGAGATCTCGCCGTGTTTAGGTCGTGTCTCAGCTCTACCAGGTCGTGCAGGGAGGTCACAGTTATCGGTTTATACAACAAAAATAATGTATTTGTATAAGGCTTGTGTATTGAGAGAGGTTCCTGTTGTGGGACTGATCCGGCAGGTTGCAGTATGAGGGAGATTACTTGCTACACCTTGTGGTTAACGTACGAACTTGTTCACTAAACTTGAACATAAAAAGAAAATATATATTCACATTTAAACACACACAAAAAAATCTATATACACATTTGAACACAAAAAGATGTATATACACATTTGAACACAATTTGTACACCAAAAATGTATATACACATTTAAAAACAAAAATAAAATGTTTATACACATTTGAACACAATTTGAACACAAAAAAGAAAATGTATATACACAAGGAAATGGATATAACTTTTTTTCCTTTAAGAGGTGTCAGAGGTAAATCTTTCAGGAGCATCGATACCCAGGTGAGGTAACGCTGCCAACAATACCCAGGTGAGGTAACGCTGCCAACAATACCCAGGTGAGGTAACGCTGCCAACAATACCCAGGTGAGGTAACGCTGCCAACAATACCCAGGTGAGGTAACGCTGCCAACAATACCCAGGTGAGGTAACGCTGCCAACAATACCCAGGTGAGATAACGCTGCCAACAATACCCAGGTGAGGTAACGCTGCCAACAATACCCAGGTAAGGTAACGCTGCCAACGTTACCCAGGTGAGGTAACGCTGCCAACAATACCCAGGTGAGGTAACGCTGCCAACAATACCCAGGTGAGGTAACGCTGCCAACAATACCCAGGTGAGGTAACGCTGCCAACAATACCCAGGTGAGGTAACGCTGCCAACAATACCCAGGCGAGGTAACGCTGCCAACAATACCCAGGTGAGGTAACGCTGCCAACAATACCCAGGCGAGGTAACGCTGCCAACAATACCCAGGTGAGGTAACGCTGCCAACAATACCCAGGCGAGGTAACGTAATATATGAGTAAGCAAATAATTACTCAACATCCAAGCCCATACGGATGCGTGTCAGCCGGCGATGAATGTGAGTCGTATCCCTCAGGATGAGTCTGAAGGCAGTACTCATAGCTCTCGTGGGTGACGGCGCTCAAGAGAGAGTACACGTTCGAACGCAAGCACAGCTCAGCGCGTCCTCCAAAAATGGGGAAGTAAATGTACACAGCCCCATAAGTGCAATTATGTACTATGTAAGGCAGTCAAGAATTGTACTTATTTACACTTAGTATTAAATAGTAGTGTCTAATATATTGTGAATATTTGAGTTTATCTAAAAAGCTGAATAGAAAACCACGACCTAACCTAACCGTCTTAGTTTGTGAAGATAAGCATTTTATTGCATCATAATTATAACTACTACTTAAGCTATAGCTATATTGATATTACAGTTTTATAAAACAAATAAAACAAAACTAAAATATTTCAATAAATTGTAAAGTAACTCAGGATATTTTCAAATTTTGTATAAAATCTTTATTGTTTAATAAAAGTGAAAAAGAAAATCCAAATAAGTAAAACTTGTTTATAGCAACTGAACTTTAACATTTCATCTTAAAATTTCAAGTGTCGTAACAGAAAACGAGGAGACTTAAATCGGGAGAGGGGGATGGGTAAATGTAACAGCCCCGTAAGTGCAATTATGTACTATGGATAAGTCAGGAAATGCATTTATTACACTTAGTATTAAATCGTACTGTCAATTCGGATGATGGTTGCAGCGCTAACCTGGGAATGAGGAGCTGGAGCTCAAATCTTATATGATAGCATAGTTGTGATGATATTACATAGACGTATATTGAAGGGTGATATCATCATGAAGTTCATTGCAGGGTGACACCATCATAAACACGTGCATTGTAGGTTGTTGTTATCATACAGAACACTGTGGGGTGATATCATTATACGGAAGTATACAGTATGGTGATGTCATCGTAAGAACATTTTAGGATGATGTTATCTTGAAGAAGAACATTTTATAGTTATGTGATAGTACATTGTATGATATTGACATCATAAAGAAGTACATTGTATGATATTGACATCATAAAGAAGTACATTGTATGATATTGACATCATAAAGAAGTACATTGTATGATATTGACATCATAAAGAAGTACATTGTATGATATTGACATCATAAAGAAGTACATTGTATGATATTGACATCATAAAGAAGTACATTGTAGGATTTTAATGAACATTTTATTAACTACAATACAGGATATCACTCAAAATTTCTGTTTTCGTTGCTTTTCAGGTGAGTTGACATTGGCTGCCTCTCAACTAGCAGTAGGGGCCCCAACAACTAGCAGTAGGGGCCCCAACAACTAGCAGTAGGGGGCCCCAACAACTAGCAGTAGGGGCCCCAACAACTAGCAGTAGGGGCCCCAACAACTAGCAGTAGGGGCCCCAACAACTAGCAGTAGGGGCCCCAACAACTAGCAGTAGGGTGCCCCAACAACTAGCAGTAGGGGGCCCCAACAACTAGCAGTAGGGGACCCAACAACTAGCAGTAGGGGCCCCAACAACTAGCAGTAGGGGGCCCCCAACAACTGGCTGGAGGGCCTCCCAAATAGCAGTAGGGCCCCAACAACTAGCAGTAGGGGCCCCAACAACTAGCAGTAGGGGCCCCAACAACTAGCAGTAGGGACCCCAACAACTAGCAGAAGGGACCCCAACAACTAGCAGTAGGGACCCCCCAACAACTGGCTGGAGGGCCTCCCAAATAGCAGTAGGGCCCCAACAACTAGCAGTAGGGGCCCCAACAACTAGCAGTAGGGGCCCCAACAACTAGCAGTAGGGGGACCCAACAACTAGCAGTAGGGGGCCCCCAACAACTGGCTGGAGGGCCTCCCAAATAGCAGTAGGGGCCCCAACAACTAGCAGTAGGGGCCCCAACAACTAGCAGTAGGGGCCCCCCAACAACTAGCAGTAGGGGCCCCAACAACTAGCAGTAGGGGGCCCCAACAACTAGCAGTAGGGGCCCCAACAACTAGCAGTAGGGTGCCCCAACAACTAGCAGTAGGGGCCCCAACAACTAGCAGTAAGGGCCCCAACAACTAGCAGTAGGGGCCCCAACAACTAGCAGTAGGGGGCCCCAACAACTAGCAGTAGGGGCCCCAACAACTAGCAGTAGGGGGCCCAACAACTAGCAGTAGGGACCCCAACAACTAGCAGTAGGGACCCCAACAACTAGCAGTAGGGGCCCCCCAACAACTGGCTGGAGGGCCTCCCAAATAGCAGTAGGGCCCCAACAACTAGCAGTAGGGGGCCCCAACAACTAGCAGTAGGGGCCCCAACAACTAGCAGTAGGGGGCCCCAACAACTAGCAGTAGGGGCCCCAACAACTAGCAGTAGGGGGCCCCAACAACTAGCAGTAGGGGCCCCAACAACTAGCAGTAGGGGGGCCCCAACAACTAGCAGTAGGGGCCCCAACAACTAGCAGTAGGGGGCCCCAACAACTAGCAGTAGGGGGCCCCAACAACTAACAGTAGGGGCCCCAACAACTAGCAGTAGGGGGCCCCAACAACTAGCAGTAGGGGCCCCAACAACTAGCAGTAGGGGCCCCAACAACTAGCACGAGGGGCCTCCCAAATAGCAGGAATTAAGTGCATCTTCCCCACTATCTTCAAGAAAGGTTTGTGCATATCTTGAAAGTATTTGGAAATTGGAAAAAAATATATTTTCAGCAGCTTTAATTCCGTATAATACCTCGCTTGAGGTATACCGGTGAACACTGTAGGTCCCAGGACAGTGGTGAACACTGTAGGTCCCAGGACAGTGATGAACACTACAGGTCCCAGGACAGTGGTGAACACTACACGTCCCAGGACAGTGGTGAACACTGTAGGTCCCAGGACAGTGGTGAACACTGTGGGTCCCAGGACAGTCGTGAACACTGTAGGTCCCAGAATAGTGGTGAACACTGTAGGTCCCAGGACAGTGGTGAACACTGTAGGTCCCAGGACAGTGATGAACACTACAGGTCCCAGGACAGTGGTGAACACTACACGTCCCAGGACAGTGGTGAACACTGTAGGTCCCAGGACAGTGGTGAACACTGTGGGTCCCAGGACAGTGGTGAACACTGTAGGTCCCAGGACAGTGGTGAACACTACAGGTCCCAGGACAGTGGTGAACACTGTAGGTCCCAGGACAGTGGTGAACACTACAGGTCCCAGGACAGTGGTGAACACTACAGGTCCCAGGACAGTGGTGAACACTACAATTCCCAGGACAGTGGTGAACACTGCAGGTCCCAGGACAGTGGTGAACACTACAGGTCCCAGGACAGTGGTGAACACTACAGGTCCCAGGACAGTGGTGAACACTACAATTCCCAGGACAGTGGTGAACACTGTAGGTCCCAGGACAGTGGTGAACACTGTAGGTCCCAGGACAGTGGTGAACACTGTAGGTCCCAGGACAGTGGTGAACACTGTAGGTCCCAGGACAGTGGTGAACACTGTAGGTCCCAGGACAGTGGTGAACACTGTAGGTCCCAGGACAGTGGTGAACACTGTAGGTCCCAGGACGGTGGTGAACACTGTGGGTCCCAGGACAGTGGTGAACACTGTAGGTCCCAGGACAGTGGTGAACACTGCAGGTCCCAGGACAGTGGTGAACACTGTAGGTCCCAGGACAGTGGTGAACACTGCAGGTCCCAGGACAGTGGTGAACACTGTAGGTCCCAGGACGGTGGTGAACACTGTGGGTCCCAGGACAGTGGTGAACACTGTAGGTCCCAGGACAGTGGTGAACACTACAGGTCCCAGGACAGTGGTGAACACTGTAGGTCCCAGGACAGTGGTGAACACTGTAGGTCCCAGGACAGTGGTGAACACTGTAGGTCACAGGACAGTGGTGAACACTGCAGGTCCCAGGACAGTGGTGAACACTGTAGGTCCCAGGACAGTGGTGAACACTACAGGTCCCAGGACAGTGGTGAACACTGCAGGTCCCAGGACAGTGGTGAACACTGTAGGTCCTAGGACAGTGGTGAACACTGTAGGTCCCAGGACAGTGGTGAACACTGCAGGTCCCAGGACAGTGGTGAACACTGTAGGTCCCAGGACAGTGGTGAACACTACAGGTCCCAGGACAGTGGTGAACATTGTAGGTCCCAGGACAGTGGTGAACACTACAGGTCCCAGGACATTGGTGAACACTACAGGTCCCAGGACAGTGGTCAACACTGTAGGTCCCAGGACATTGGTGAACACTACAGGTCCCAGGACAGTGGTCAACACTGTAGGTCCCAGGACAGTGGTGAACACTACAGGTCCCAGGACAGTGGTGAACACTACAGGTCCCAGGACATTGGTGAACACTGTGGGTCCCAGGACAGTGGTGAACACTGTAGGTCCCAGGACAGTGGTGAACACTGTAGATCCCAGGACAGTGGTGAACACTGTAGGTCCCAGGACAGTGGTGAACACTGTAGGTCCCAGGACAGTGGTGAACACTGTGGGTCCCAGGACAGTGGTGAACACTGTAGGTCCCAGGACAGTGGTGAACACTACAGGTCCCAGGACAGTGGTGAACACTGTGGGTCCCAGGACAGTGGTGAACACTGTAGGTCCCAGGACAGTGGTGAACACTACAGGTCCCAGGACAGTGGTGAACACTGCAGGTCCCAGGACAGTGGTGAACACTGTGGGTCCCAGGACAGTGGTGAACACTGTGGGTCCCAGGACAGTGGTGAACACTGTAGGTCCCAGGACAGTGGTGAACACTGTGGGTCCCAGGACAGTGGTGAACACTGTAGGTCCCAGGACAGTGGTGAACACTACAGGTCCCAGGACAGTGGTGAACACTGTGGGTCCCAGGACAGTGTTGAACACTACAGGTCCCAGGACAGTGGTGAACACTGTAGGTCCCAGGACAGTGGTGAACACTACAGGTCCCAGGACAGTGGTGAACACTACAATTCCCAGGACAGTGGTGAACACTGTAGGTCCCAGGACAGTGGTGAACACTGTAGGTCCCAGGACAGTGGTGAACACTACAGGTCCCAGGACAGTGGTGATCACTACAATTCCCAGGACAGTGGTGAACACTGTAGGTCCCAGGACAGTGGTGAACACTGTAGGTCCCTGGACAGTGGTGAACACTACAATTCCCAGGACAGTAGTGAACACTACAGGTCCCAGGACAGTGGTGAACACTACAGGTCCCAGGACAGTGGTGAACACTACAGGTCCCAGGACAGTGGTGAACACTGTGGGTCCCAGGACAGTGGTGAACACTACAGGTCCCAGGACAGTGGTGAACACTACAGGTCCCAGGACAGTGGTGAACACTACAGGTCCCAGGACAGTGGTGAACACTACAGGTCCCAGGACAGTGGTGAACACTACAGGTCCCAGGACAGTGGTGAACACTACAGGTCCCAGGACAGTGGTGAACACTACAGGTCCCAGGACAGTGGTCAACACTGTAGGTCCCAGGACAGTGGTGAACACTGTAGGTCCCAGGACAGTGGTGAACACTACAGGTCCCAGGACAGTGGTGAACACTACAGGTCCCAGGACAGTGGTGAACACTACAATTCCCAGGACAGTGGTGAACACTACAGGTCCCAGGACAGTGGTGAACACTACAGGTCCCAGGACAGTGGTGAACACTACAGGTCCCAGGACAGTGGTAAACACTGTAGGTCCCAGGATAGTGGTGAACACTACAGGTCCCAGGACAGTGGTGAACATTGTAGGTCCCAGGATAGTGGTGAACACTGTAGGTCCCAGGACAGTGGTGAACACTGTAGGTCCCAGGACAGTGGTGAACACTGTAGGTCCCAGGACAGTGGTGAACATTGTAGGTCCCAGGACAGTGGTGAACACTGTAGGTCCCAGGACAGTGGTGAACACTACAGGTCCCAGGACAGTGGTGAACACTGTGGGTCCCAGGACAGTGGTGAACACTACAGGTCCCAGGACAGTGGTGAACACTGTGGGTCCCAGGACAGTGGTGAACACTGTAGGTCCCAGGACAGTGGTGAACACTGTAGGTCCCAGGACAGTGGTGAACACTGTAGGTCCCAGGACAGTGGTGAACACTACAGGTCCCAGGACAGTGGTGAACACTACAGGTCCCAGGACAGTGGTGAACACTACAGGTCCCAGGACAGTGGTGAACACTGTAGGTCCCAGGACAGTGGTGAACACTACAGGTCCCAGGACAGTGGTGAACACTACAGGTCCCAGGACAGTGGTGAACACTGTAGGTCCCAGGACAGTGGTGAACACTACAGGTCCCAGGACAGTGGTGAACACTGCAGGTCCCAGGACAGTGGTGAACACTGTAGGTCCCAGGACAGTGGTGTACACTACAGGTCCCAGGACAGTGGTGAACACTGTAGGTCCCAGGACAGTGGTGAACAGAGGGTTGAACAAAGTGCGAATGACTGCTGTTCAATCTGTCTGTTGTATTTATAGTAACACATGTCTGTTTGACCGCCTTGACCTCATTCAATTAGCTGTGACCTCTGACCTCGTCACCAAACTGGTCCATAACTGTACCAGAAACTCCCTGAAGACAAGATATAAGAGAGCGTAATCATTATCTCTTTTCAATGGGGTAAAAATGTTTGAAAAGAATGATTGTTTTTGATTCACAATCAACCTTTTGCAAATCATTGTTGCGAGTTATTGGTTGATGATTAATATTAAACTTTTATGATGAGCACGAATGACATTTGTCATTTTTTGTTTCAATTCATTTTCCCAGAATTAACGCTATAATAATTGCACAATTGCTCCGTGTGAGTGATCTGTTGGCGTGACGATAGTTGGCTCAGGGTTAGCTGAGCTCCTGCGGACATTCCTTCACTACCCATGAGGTTACCTCTTCAGCCGACTTGCTTGTTTCAGCTTCGTATTTGTTAACCAACTACTTCCCTCGTAATTATTTGTTTATCCCAGCATCGGGGACAGGTGGCCTGCTAGTCTATGCGAGGTCCCTTTCAAGTACTGGCCATACCCAGTATGCATCTCACAACATTTGACTTTCTCCGTTGTGCCAATATACTGTTAGGTGAACAGCGGTATCTGGTGAAATAACACGTGCACATATCTTCACCATCCGTCATAGGAATCGAACCCGGGACCTTCGTTTTGTTAAAGACCGTCACAGTCACATCACAGTTACAGTGACCATGACAACACACTCATCACAGTTACTGTGACCAACACAACACACTCATCACAGTTACTGTGACCAACACACTCATCACAGTTACTGTGACCAACACAACACATTCATCACAGTTACTGTGACCAACACAACACACTCATCACAGTTACTGTGACCAACACAACACACTCATCACAGTTACTGTGACCAACACAACACATTCATCACAGTTACTGTGACCAACACAACACACTCATCACAGTTACTGTGACCAACACACTCATCACAGTTACTGTGACCAACACAACACACTCATCACAGTTACTGTGACCAACACAACACACTCATCACAGTTACTGTGACCAACACAACACACTCATCACAGTTACTGTGACCAACACAACACACTCATCACAGTTACTGTGACCAACACAGCACACTCATCCCAGTTACTGTGACCAACACAACACTCTCATCACAGTTACTGTGACCAACCCAACACATTCATCACAGTTACTGTGACCAACACAACACATTCATCACAGTTACAGAGACCAACACAACACACTCATCACAGTTACTGTGACCAACACACTCATCACAGTTACTGAGACCAACACAACACTCTCATCACAGTTACTGTGACCAACCCAACACATTCATCACAGTTACTGTGACCAACACAACACATTCATCACAGTTACAGAGACCAACACAACACACTCATCACAGTTACTGTGACCAACACACTCATCACAGTTACTGTGACCAACACAACACTCTCATCACAGTTACTGTGACCAACACAACACACTCATCACAGTTACAGTGACTAACAACACACTCATCACAGTTACGGTGACCAACACAACACACTCATCACAGTTACTGTGACCAACACACTCATCACAGTTACTGTGACCAACACATTCATCACAGTTACTGTGACCAACACAACACTCTCATCACAGTTACTGTGACCAACACACTCATCACAGTTACTGTGACCAACACAACACATTCATCACAGTTACTGTGACCAACACAACACATTCATCACAGTTACAGTGACCAACACAACACACTCATCACAGTTACTGTGACCAACACAACACATTCATCACAGTTACTGTGACCAACACACTCATCACAGTTACAGTGACTAACACAACACACTCATCACAGTTACTGTGACCAACACAACACACTCATCACAGTTACAGTGACCAACACAACACACTCATCACAGTTACTGTGACCAACACAACACATTCATCACAGTTACTGTGACCAACACATTCATCACAGTTACTGTGACCAACACACTCATCACAGTTACTGTGACTAACACAACACACTCATCACAGTTACTGTGACCAACACAACACACTCATCACAGTTACTGTGACCAACACAACACACTCATCACAGTTACAGTGACTAACACAACACATTCATCACAGTTACAGTGACCAACACAACACACTCATCACAGTTACTGTGACCAACACAACACATTCATCACAGTTACTGTGACCAACACACTCATCACAGTTACTGTGACTAACACACTCATCACATTTACTGTGACCAACACAACACACTCATCACAGTTACTGTGACCAACACAACACATTCATCACAGTTACAGTGACCAACACAACACATTCATCACAGTTACTGTGACCAACACACTCATCACAGTTACTGTGACTAACACAACACACTCATCACAGTTACTGTGACCAACACACTCATCACAGTTACTGTGACTAACACAACACACTCATCACAGTTACAGTGACTAACACACTCATCACAGTTACAGTGACTAACACAACACATTCATCACAGTTACTGTGACCAACACACTCATCACAGTTACAGTGACTAACACAACACATTCATCACAGTTACTGTGACCAACACAACACATTCATCACAGTTACTGTGACCAACACACTCATCACAGTTACTGTGACCAACACAACACATTCATCACAGTTACTGTGACCAACACAACACATTCATCACAGTTACTGTGACTAACACAACACACTCATCACAGTTACTGTGACCAACACAACACACTCATCACAGTTACAGTGACCAACACAACACACTCATCACAGTTACTGTGACCAACACAACACACTCATCACAGTTACTGTGACCAACACAACACACTCATCACAGTTACTGTGACCAACACACTCATCACAGTTACTGTGACCAACACAACACACTCATCACAGTTACTGTGACCAACACAACACATTCATCACAGTTACTGTGACCAACACAACACATTCATCACAGTTACTGTGACCAACAAAACACATTCATCACAGTTACTGTGACCAACACAACACACTCATCACAGTTACTGTGACCAACACAACACACTCATCACAGTTACTGTGACCAACACAACACACTCATCACAGTTACTGTGACCAACACACTCATCACAGTTACTGTGACCAACACAACACACTCATCACAGTTACAGTGACTAACACACTCATCACAGTTACTGTGACCAACACATTCATCACAGTTACTGTGACCAACACATTCATCACAGTTACTGTGACCAACACACTCATCACAGTTACTGTGACCAACACACTCATCACAGTTACTGTGACCAACACAACACACTCATCACAGTTACAGTGACCAACACACTCATCACAGTTACTGTGACCAACACACTCATCACAGTTACTGTGACCAACACAACACCGTTGAGAACCAAGTGAGTAAAACTATACAAAAGTTATAGATATTAATTCATATAATATTAATATTATTTGCCCATATATTATATAACACATTTTTTCCTTATCTATTAAATTTATTTATAATTTGTGTACAATTATCGCTTGTTTCATAGAGCTGAATTTGTTTCAATTTAAATAATAGTAGTGGATGGTTTCAAAGTTAACTGATCAAGGGTTATTGTGTTACGGGATAATATTTGTCTTTATTGAATCATTCGTCATTATTCTAACGGACACTAATAGTCAATTATATATGTGTGACTTGCTGGATGATTAGCCTGTGTTGACAGCCTGGCGGTGGGCCGCTCACTGGTATGTAATTACACATAGAAATCACCTGTACGTTATGTAGGTAATTCTTAGTTAGGCTTCAGTACACTGAAGCCTAACTAAGCCTGAATACTGAATCCGAACACTGAATCCTCCTGAACTCTTGGGGAGGATTCGGTGGAATCCCCGGATGCATTGCTCTTTGACCATATGGTGGTGTGGTGGTGTAAGGCGTGTGCTTGGGTGTACCCAGAGCATGGGTTCGAATCCTTCTGATGGCTCTTACTGGTTTGGTCGTCATGTGTTTATTGTTGTGATGGAAGCACGCGGGGTCTTTGTGGCTCGTACACCAGTGCCAGCTACACTGTACGGTGGGGTCACTACATGATGTGTTGGGGGGGGGGGGGGTCCCCGGCGGTGCCCGGGGTAGTCTCTCTCTCTCTCTCTCTCCCCCACCCGTATGCTCCCTCTTCTCTTCCTCTCCCCTCTCACATACCACCCTCTTCTCTCCCCAAATTCCCCTCTCTGCCCTCTCTCTTCTCTCCCTTCCTCTCTTCCATATCTCTCCGCTCATTTCCCCCTTCATTGCCCCGTTCAGTCCCCTCCCCGTCTGGCCTCGAACAGACAGACATTTCCATTTATTTATACCAAACATTCGACAAACCACATTTCACCAATTACATGAGTGAGGGGGGGTGGGGGGAGGGGGGGGTGGGGGTGGGGGGGGGGAGGGGGGGTGGGGGGAGGGGGGGTGGGGGTGGGGGGGGGAGGGGTGGGGGAGGGGGGGGGGAGGAGGGGGGGGGGGAGGTCACAACTATGCTCAACACTATCTTCATAGAACCAATAGTAACGACCTCAGCTAGCTAATGACTCAACCTCTCCTCTTGCAAAGTACGTCTGAATTTGGCCGTTTGCTCGTATGGCTGAAAATGGACGTAATGTGAAAACAATTTTTTTTTTAATAATTTTGGAATTTTTTTCCAAAACAGCAAGTTAAGGGTCCCCTGGTAGGTTAGGGGGACAGTAAATTCTCCTAAAGAAATTCAAAACTTCATGAAACCATTAATTAAAAGTGTTCTGTCCTAACCTAACCGAGTAAGCCGGAAAACTCAAAAACAGAAAACGGAACAGTACATCACTTTCGTGAGCCGATTTCATTTCAGATTACATCCATTTTTGGCCATGGCTCGCATACGAGCGAAAAGTGACGTTACTTTTAAGGGGACGGGTTGTATGATATTCCCACACCCCAGACCATTCTCCCTGCAAAGTTAGTGAGGCTCACCCCAAGCGTGTGATCGCCAACCTCAGACAGACAACCAGACAAACGGACATTCTCTCTAATATATATATATTTGTTTAGAAAGGTTGAAGTTGGTGATTATTCTGTGACTAAGATGTAACTCTCAGGTGTTGTTGTTATCTTGAGATGGTTATCTTGAGATGATTTCGGGGCTTTTTAGTGTCGCCGCGGCCCGGTCCTCGACCAGGCCTCCACCCCCAGGAAGCAGCCCGTGACAGCTGACTAACACCCAGGTACCTATTTTACTGCTAGGTAACAGGGGCATAGGGTGAAAGAAACTCTGCCCATTGTTTCTCGCCGGCGCCTGGGATCGAACCCTGGACCACAGGATCACAAGTCCAGCGTGCTGTCCGCTCGGCCGACCGGCTCCCCGTGAGGGAACATTCCTCACCAGGCCTATGAGCATCAAGGGAGGAGACTAGGAATACTGGAGGACTCCACCACTCGCTCCGGTAATGAGTAATTGACAAAATCTATAAGGTGGGCGCCAGACTGGAGACGTCGACACCGCATAACCGCACCGCACCGAGATGTCGGCAGGGGCATAACTGGCCGACCCCTCACAGTGTTCAAGAGAGAACTGGATAAGCACCTCCAAAGGATACCTGATCAACCAGGCTGTGACTCGTACGTCAGGCTGCGAGCAGCCGCGTCCAACAGCCTGGTTGATCAGTCCGGCAACCAGGAGGCCTGGTCGACGACCGGGCCGCGGGGACGCTAAGCCCCGGAAGCACCTCAAGGTAACCTCAAGGTAACCGTTGGTGTTTGCGACATACAATATAACGGTACCATCCTGCACCACTTGCCAGGAAGGTTCAACAACTGTACCGTTCACTTTACACGTTTCACTGTCTGCAATGACACCCGATACCTCAGGCACTCCCTGAACCTTAACTCTTACTCTGGTGAGAGTGTAAGAGTGTAACACAGTGTCAGCAGCTGTGGATCCAATGACCTCAGAGATGGAAGCTGCTAGGCGAGCAACACAATAAGAATCTGTTGGCGTCGCCCTAAAGAAAGTTTCGATACTCTCCTGAGCAGCTTCACAACTACGACGCTTCAGTTGAATACCTGTTTTCTCGGGTATGCTTCTGCGACAATGACCCTACAAACCGACGCTAGCAAGTCGGCTGTCGACAAAATGAACATAATCTGTCTGACGGTTGAACTGATGACCCATCCTATACATATTGCATAACGGTATGACGTGATCCTTGATACTAATGTTCCAACGGTGGGGAAAGAGTGCAATATTTTCATCACTCATGGTGTACAACCCTACTGGTATGTCACATGGAAAGTGAATACTGTCAACAGCTAAGCATGTTATGGACAGCGTGATGTCCTTTAACCTGAGTGAGAGGTCGATTTTCCCCTTGACTGTTACTTTATTTCCTGAAACACCCTTCAGGAAAGGTCCTGGTGACTTTCTTAGTGTGACAATGTGCTTACTTGCAATACCTCTAAGAGCTGAAGGCTTGACAATATTTATCTTAGCACCTGAATCAATAAAGACTTTCAAAATCGACTTGAGAATGGTCCAGGACGGACCGAAACGTCGTCGTCCCTTCACCTTCTAGTGTGTGGTCTGGTCAACATACTTTAGCCAAGTTATTGTGACTCATCGCCTGCAAGACTTTCACAACTCTACAATGCACAATTTACAGCTTGTGACTTATGTTGCCTAAATTATCTGCGTCTGGTCTGGGTCAAATTCACTCGGGCTCCGTCAACGTCTACAACCGGTCTGGTGTCAGTGGGTAACTGCTGAATCCACAGGGAGGGCACTAGGACTGGCTATCTTGAATTGGTTACAAGGTTGTGTTGGGATTCCCCCGACGATATGGGGTGAACATTCTCAGCTCTGCTCTGTGACCTGGTATTGTAATTGGACTGATTATGGTAATTACAGGAGTGCTGATACTCTCTTGGAGCAACCTTTCCTCTTAAAAAGAACGTCGCTTTTGCCCGTATGGCCGTAATTTGAAAATGAAAAAAAAATGAAAATAAATTTGGGATTTTTTTTTCAACAACAGTAAGTTAAGGGTCCTCTGATAGGTTAGGTGGGCAGGAAATTCTCATAAAGTTTCAAAACGATATGAAAAACGTTAATTTAAAGTGTCCTCTTATAACCTCTGCGCGTACGCCGGACGACTCAAATAGAAAACGGAACAGAATGTCACATTTGTGAGTCGATTTCATTTCAAATTACGTCCAAATTTGGCCATAGTGCGCATACCAGCCAAAAGTGACGTTATTTTTAAGAGGACGGGTTGCTTGGATGCTGTGCACCTCGCCAAGACTGACCGTGGGAGCTACGAGGTGGGGATGACCTTTCCTGATCTGTATATGTCCTTTCTCCTTTGTTAAAAAAACGATCGTGGAAAAATTCTTTAAATGTTGCCCGTGACTGGAGACTAACAATGACTTTCTCATCCACCACAACATGTGCGTCACCTCTGTTGTTGTGGACAGACGAAAGCTAAATAATCATCATCAGAAGGCTCGGAGAAACGAGGTTTGGCCTTCGCTTCTACTTTGCTAAACCACGACTCGAGTTATCTAGATTCTCCCACAAAAAGTGGAATAACCATCTCCTGCGCTGAACGCTGAACATTATTACGAGCAACTACTCCATTTGAGTCAGAAGGAGCTTCAACAGGGTTAGACATTGTCACTAAATTGGTAATTTATGTTGGAACGTCAATAGGCACACTAGGCATAAACTAGAATGCACAAAAAATAACACAACACTCAAAATATCAGACCAGGCTCGCGTAAGTGAGTGGCAAAAATACAAATTTAAAATATAGTTAGGCAAAACACGAATGAAAATTAAACAAAATTGTAAATAAAATTTTCAATCTGGTTAAATATCGGAGTTAAATATTAAAATATTTGTTTTGAATGTGACTTGAAATTGACTTTTTGTAATTAACTGTACCAGAATATATGAAAAGAATACAAATATATATTTAGTAATTAAACAATGCAGGAAATAATGAAATAGACGCAAAAAGGGATCAACATGTAAATGCAGGAAATAGGATTATAAACACAAAAATCAGAAACAGTTAATTGACTCAGTAGGAAATCATTCAAGGAGAACTACACAATCAGATTAAGTAAGCTACTTGCAATATGTCAAGAATTTAAATCAAAATTGACTTTCAGTAGAAGTTTGAATCAAATGGACTTGTGAAATAATGTAAGTTACTCTGCAAATGGTATAACAACTGCCGTAATTAGCAGGTAAAAAAAAACTAAACACAAGTAATGTGAAGAACACTTCAATTGGTAGTATGCTGAAGTAACATTTTAATGTAAAATACTGAAGGAATAAACTTCAAATTAAGGTCTGGAGACAGTATAAAATGTACCCTATTGTGCAAGTCCACTGCTAGAAAAAAAATTATTTCTTACTGCACTATATCAAAATGTAGTTGTTAAACTGTAGAACACTAATAATGCACAATTAATGCTTGTTATGAGAAAAGATATGTTGAAAAACAGCACAGAGGAGCTGGGTGTGGGGCGAGCTACCAACTCCGATGTTAACTAGTCACAAGAACCAGCTTACGGGCTCACCATAGCCCGTGCTACTTTGAACTTTTTCTTCCAAGTAGCGAATCTTTAACAACAACAACAACAACAGTGACAAGAAGGTTAAAGTATGACATACGGTGGATACACTCTGTAAACCGCTATTAAATCATGGCACAATAAGCCTCATCTATCAATTACTTAACTCAAGGCTGTAGGATATACAATTCCATAGTTGCCAGATAGAAGAGACGGCGTCGAGGTGAGCGGAGAGCAGCGCGGGAGGTTTGTTTACTTCTGAGACGACAGTGGCGCACCTTGCGGCCGTGACGCGAAGCTTGGGTTGACGACACAGAAGTGGCGATGAAGTTGGCAAGGATCGACGATGTTACAAAGACGATGATGTTGTGATGATGATGGCGAAGGAAGCACAGGTAACTCTCACTAGCTTGGCAAAGTTCACTAATGTGTGATGGAGCAATGGCGACGCGAGTGGCGGCGTGGCGGGACTGGTGACGTCACTAGTCAAGCCGCAGGTTAACACAATCGTTCTTCAGAAAACTTCACAACACACCGGAGATCAGTTGGAGCTGGAGGCGACGCTTGACGACGACGGCATCAGCTGGACCACTACAGACGAACACACACCAGGCATGTGGTGGGTGAGTGGGCTCAGACGAAGAGAGTTTCAAAATGGCTGGCGCAGGAATGGTCCTCTCTCCTCGCTGATGACAAATAGGGCTTGTTGCTAAATATCGTACCTTACTTCATGCGAACGGTCACCAAGAGCAGTGGTGGATGGCAGGACCTCGGACTGGTACAGTATGGTAAATATTGGCGATGCTTGAGTGTAGCGGAGGCGGGTGGTATGAGCCCAGGAGTTTCTGCCTGACAAAAAAACTTTGAATCCCACAGCTGCCACCAGTACTCGTGCTTGGTCGGTTGTTGATTGGAACTTGCTTGGGACTGAAGAGAGACACGCTGTAGATCGCTTCACAGGACTTTATTGAATAAGGTAAATATGATTCAGAAGCACCGAGGTCCTGCCCTGTCTTAGGTCTGTGAGCAACCCATCCTCCGAATTGACAGTACGATTTAATGCTAAGTGTAATAAGTACATTTTCTTACTGTCATAAACAGTGCATAATTACACTTATGGGGCTGTTACATTTACCCAACTCCCTCCACCGATTTAGTTCTCCTTGTTTTCTGTTAAGCAGCCCGTCCTCCAAACAAAGATCCAAAAGTGATTCCATGCACCCGCCAAACCCCCTGTTTATGAATGAAAAGCTGTTTACACACGACTCACAACTGCTGACGTTCGAATATATCCGGAACAAGTGCTTCACTGACGAATTTTGTTTGAATCACAACGCTATAAATGCTTCACCCACGTACTACAAATACAAATAATCGCCAACAGAACCTAAACACCTAACCTAACCTATCCTATGCCTATATATACACAATATGCTAATATATTATAATATTAATTTATACTTGAGAAAATTCCCGTTTTGAATGAACAGCATGTTAAAATTTATGAATGCGTCTGCGGGGTCGACCGCTGGATGTAATGGACTTGAGTCGAGGACGGGTTGTGTTAAGACACTCAGAATTTTAGGATGGAGTTTTCAATTTCAATTTGCTATACACAAGTTTTAAATATCAGGAATTTCTTTTTCAGGTGTATTAAACAATATAGATTTTATACAAAATTTTAAAATATCCTGAGTTACTTTCTTTTTGGAGGACGGGCTGGTGTGAGACACTGGGGCCAGATTCACGAAAGCACTTACGAACCTGTACATCTTTTCTCAATCTTTGGCGGCTTTGTTTACAATTATTAAACAGTTAATGAGCTCCGAAGCACCAGGAGGCTGTTTATAACAATAACAACAGTTAAATGGGACGTATTCATGCTTGTAAACTGTTTAATAAATGTAACCAAAGCCGTCAAAGATTGAGGAAAGATGTAAACATTCGTAAGTGCTTGCGTAAGTCCTTTCGTGAATCTGGCCCCAGGTGTCCTCCACTTGAGAGCGGCCACTGACGGGCTCTATGGGAAGAATGACGTCAGAGGCCGAGCTGCCTCTATGATTGGCTATTCTCCAACTGTCTTACAATTTGAAAGCTGAAACTTCGCTGTGAATCGCAGCCCGTCCTCCAAAAATGGGGTGGTAAATGTAAGGAGACAAATAAGTGCAATTATGTACTATTCATAGCAGTTAGGAATTGTACTTATTTTCACTTAGTATTAAATCGTAGTCAATATATTGTGAATATTTGAGTTTACCTGAAAAACTGAATAGAAAACCACAACCTCACCTAACCGTCTTAGTTTTTGAAGATAATAATTTTATTGCTTCTTAATTACAACTAGTACTTAACCTATAGCTATATTGATATTACAGTTTTATAAAACTCATAAAACAAAACTAAAATATATCAATAAATTGTAAAGTAACTCAGGATATTTTAAAATTTTGTATAAAATCTCTATTGTTTAATAAACCTGAAAAAGAAATTCCTAATATTTAAAACTTTTGTATAGCAAATTGAAAATGAAAACTTCATCTTAAAATTTTTGAGCGAATTAAATTTAGGGAGGGAGTTGGGTAAATGTAACAGCCCCATAAGTATAGATGTGCACTGTTTATAGCAGCAAGAAAGTGTATTGTCAATTCGGAGGATGGGTTGGTGTATTGACCTGTGGTGGTCGACGCAAGCTGCCCTTTACCGTGTATTGACCTGTGATGGTTGACACAAGCTGCCCTTCACTGTGTATTGACCTGTGGTGGTCGACACAAGCTGCCCTTCACCGTGTATTGACCCGTGATGGTCGACACAAGCTGCCCTTCACTGCGTATTGACCTGTGGAGGTCGACGCAAGCTGCCCTTCACTGCGTATTGACCTGTGGAGGTCGACGCAAGCTGCCCTTCACTGCGTATTGACCTGTGATGGTCGACGCAAGCTGCCCTTTACCGTGTATTGACCTGTGATGGTTGACACAAGCTGCCCTTCACTGTGTATTGACCTGTGATGGTCGACGCAAGCTGCCCTTCACTGTGTATTGACCTGTGATGGTCGACGCAAGCTGCCCTTCACTGTGTATTGACCTGTGGTGGTCGACGCAAGCTGCCCTTCACTGTGTATTGACCTGTGATGGTCGACGCAAGCTGCCCTTCACTGTGTATTGACCTGTGATGGTCGACGCAAGCTGCCCTTCACTGTGTATTGACCTGTGATGGTCGACGCAAGCTGCCCTTCACTGTGTATTGACCTGTGATGGTCGACACAAGCTGCCCTTCACCGTGTATTGACCAGTGGTAAAAGACATGTTTCCAGTGTGGACTCGCCCGGGATGGGGGAATACCCACCGCAGTTGGACGGGGCGGAGCGTTGTTGGAGGACGAGGTTTAGTGGTGCGATATCAGCCCGTCCTCCAAAAATGGGGAGGTAAATGTAACAGCACAAGTAAGTGCAATTATGTACTATTCATAGCAGTCAGGAATTGTACTTATTTACACTTAGTATTAAACCGTGCTGTCAAATATATTGTGAATATTTGAGTTTACCTGAAAAACTGAATAGAAAACCACGACCTAACCTAACCTTCTAAGTGTTTGAAGATAAGCATTTTATTGCTTCTTAATTACAATTAGTACTTAACATATAGCTATACTGATATTACAGTTGTATACAATTAATAAAACAAAACTAAAATATATCAATAAATTTTAAATTAACTCAGGTTATTATCAAATTTTGTATAAAATCTCTATTGTTTAATAAAACTGAAAAAGAAATTCCTGATATTTAAAACTTGTGTATAGCAAATTGAACTTGAAAACTTGCTTCTAAAATTTTGAGTGTCTTAACAGAAAACGATGAGAATAAATGGGGAGAGGTAAATGTAACCGCCCCATATGTGCGATTATGTACTATGTATAACAGTAGGGATATTTACATATTACACGTAGTATTAATTTAAACTGTACTGTCAATTTGGAGGATGGGTAATGCGATATATTTTTATTATTTATGTTTTATTAGGAAAACATTTTATTGGCATGGTAATGGAATTGCAAGTTTGTGTGGAAAGAAGTTTGTTGGAGGAACTTGGAGGCTGGAGAAGAAGTGTATGGTGAACTCTGAGGTAGAGCAGAACTCCATAGTGAGCAGTTGAACTTCAAGCTGTGTAGTGGAGCTAAACGTTTCATGTGTGGAGCCATTGGAGGAGCTTCACTGATGTTGGAGTAGGACTTCGTGTGCAGCAGACTAGGAGAACTGTAGATGGTCCTTACCTGATTTGTGGAGGACCCAGATGTATGTTATGGGATAGTGGGCCTTAAGGAAGAGATCAGAGCATCATGTGGACACATTAATGTATGAGGGAGAGTGGTTAAGTTTTTATTGGCATGTAAGGCGCAGTGTAAGGTGAAGGGAAGGGAGAAAGCGCCAAGCCATTGGGACTATATAGCACTGGGAAGGAGGTCAGGATAAGGATTTGGGATAGGACGGGGGGAGGGAATGGTGCCCAATGACTTGGAAGGTTAGGAATTGAACCTCGACCTGCCTGAAGCGAGACCGTCGCTCTACCGTCCAGCCCAAGTGGTTGGGTATCAGTGTAAGCTGAGAGATTGATTTATTTTGTATTGGGGACACTTATATAGATGTTCCGGGTATTTCAGCCCCGAGCAGAGATTCATATTCTCTTATGGTCGAAGATAGCCCTGGAAACACAAGCCGAAACTGTCTTTATTTTCCGCTTGTTACAACTTGTAATAAAGTTGTTACATCTTGGCTTAACGTGTTTATGACGTATTAGACCGTTATTACAACTTGCTATATTGGTTGTTATAACTGGTTAGGGGGTGTTAAAACTTGTTCGAACGTTGTACCAACGTCACAATTTCGCTGTGTGTTTGGCGGGATGTTATTGTGGTGTCATGTATTTCAGCCGTAAGCAGTGAGGGACATTGCGTTGTGAGCCCAGAGTTGAGCAACAGCCTGATCTAGATAGTTGGTGAAGTCCGGATACAATATTGGAGATCTACCGGGTTGTAGCAGCTTAAAGTGTTGTATAGTTATAGTTATATATATTTCTTGTTGTGTACGTTTTTATGTATTAAATGTTTGTCAATAGCTGGTGTTTGCTCTTGTCCTGGCGAGGCTTCCGGGATAGTGAGAGAGAGAGTCACGGTGTTGGGGTGATAGTGGACAATAACTAAGAGGGATTGAGAGATCATCCCACAGTAAGGAGAGTGCGGGGAGTCACGGCGGCTCGAGAGGGGGTGTGTACTCACGACAACTAGGCAGTGTGAGCCGTACCCCGGAATAAATGTGACGTTGAACCCCTCTCCCAGAACCTGACGCTTACCAGGGTGATCTCTCAACTAATTGCAAGCACTCCAGTGTCCATTGGTGGTCGACTGACGGCAGCAGTAGTGTGGCTGTCGTGGTCGGTCATATTTTCTGTCAGGGAGTGGATGGGGTCCAAGTTCAACGGTAAGCTAGTATCAGGTTGATTTAATAACCAGTTAAATTTAGAAATTCCCCAACCCTCTGATAGGTGGTTGACACAAGCTGCCCTTCACTGTGTATTGACCTGTGATGGTTGACACAAGCTGCCCTTCACTGTGTATTGACCTGTGATGGTTGACACAAGCTGCCCTTCACCGTGTATTGACCTGTGATGGTTGACACAAGCTGCCCTTCACCGTGTATTGACCTGTGATGGTTGACACAAGCTGCCCTTCACCGTGTATTGACCTGTGATGGTCGTCACAAGCTGCCCTTCACCGTGTATTGACCTGTGATGGTTGACACAAGCTGCCCTTCACTGCGTATTGACCTGTGATGGTTGACACAAGCTGCCCTTCACCGTGTATTGACCTGTGATGGTTGACGCAAGCTGCCCTTCACCGTGTATTGACCTGTGATGGTTAACACAAGCTGCCCTTCACTGCGTATTGACCTGTGGTGGTTGACACAAGCTGCCCTTCACTGCGTATTGACCTGTGGTGGTTGACACAAGCTGCCCTTCACCGTGTATTGACCTGTGGTTGTGGTGCTGTGGTTGTGGTGCTGTGGTTGTGGTGCTGTGGTTGTGGTACTGACTTAGTGGGAGGTTTGACTTAGCGCCAATCCCTAACTGTAGCCGCTGTTCACCCAGCAGTGAATGGGGTACCTGGTTGTTAAACGATTTGGCAAGTTAGTCATTCCTGGGGAAGATGAGATCGAGGACCCCGTCTTTGGTCATTCACGTGTTATTATCTGTTATTCTCTTCTTATCTGTTATCCTTCATCTTAATGCAGGCGATGAGTCACAATAACGTGGCTGAAGTATGTTGACCAGACCACACACTGGAAATTGAAGGGACGACGACGTTTCGGTCCGTCCTGGACCATTCTCAAGTCGATTCAATATACTTGAGAATGGTCCAGGACGGACCGAAACGTCGTCGTCCCTTCAATTTCTAGTGTGTGGTCTGGTCAACAACCTTCATCTTAAATTGAGTTGATAAACAGACCTTAGTTTTCTGGGTCCTGTTTCAGGCCTTGCGTGTTGGCAAATATATAAAATCTACCATTTTGTGCGTTGTTTCTTGGAGGGTTTGATAGATGTGTCCCACCACAGTCCTGACCCACCACAGCCCAGCCTCCTCTGGACATAGTACTTATTGTGATCGTCAATAGTCACGTATTCGTACATACTTAGTATTTAGATAGTTGTATACTGACTTGTGAGGAATTCTTTTAAAATAAATGAAGCTAAAAAACAAACTTAAATATTCCTTGGCCTAGTATAGTACACATATGTACTATATTAGGTCTCAGATAGCGTGTATTGGGCCTAGGGAGGTTAGGGTAGGTTAGGTTAGGTTAGGGTAGGTTAGGTTAGGTTAGGGTAGGTTAGGTTAGGTTAGGGTAGGTTAGGTTAGGTTAGGGTAGGTTAGGTTAGGTTAGGTTAGGTTAGGGTAGGTTAGGTTAGGTTAGGTTAGGGTAGGTTAGGTTAGGTTAGGTTAGGTTAGGTTAGGTTAGGTTAGGGTAGGTTAGGGTAGGTTAGGTTAGTTTGTCAAAGCAACACAAAGAAAAATATAGCTTTCCGGTTTGTCAAATTCAACAGTGCCGATTTCTACTTTCTAATGTCGTTGTACGTCGGCATATGTACTATGGTGCTCATTGTTACTATAAGTACTACCAAAACAGGAGGACGGGCCGCCTACCATGTACTTGGTTTCTGGAAGTGATTCATTTAATATTGGAAGCTGTAATAGTGAGGTGGTCGTCTTAGGGCGGTAGTTATTGTAGTGATTCAGGTGTGTTTCAGCCTTGTTTGGTCTCTTCCTGCTCCTTGCACTCCCTTCCTCGTTATTGGCACTCTGCTTTCGTATAGGTTCTAAACCTATTGGCCTTTTCTTCATAGTCGTTTCCTGTTGGTCCATTAAATCTGTAACATTTAGTACCATCCACGCGAACATTTGGCCAATACAGAACATTTTGATTTATTTTGTGGTAGACAAAAGTTAATTCCGAATTACATTTTTCCCACTGAGCGTTTTTGATGTATTTTCTGATATATTTGTGTAACTAGATCATATCTGGTTATATCGCATAGTTCCATAATGCAATATTTACATAAATTTGCATTTTTGTGAAGTCTGTGTTGCATTATTTTCTCTGTTATTGGTTCCACTTGCTGTGTCTATTACGTTCTTCTGGTCTATTATGTCATTTTCCTATTTGGTTTTCCTTTGAATTAGGTTTAATATCGCAATAAAAATCTGTTTCACAAAGCCTATGATGACGTAGCTTAACTATTATCTATATAAATAACAATGTAAATGTTCGTTTCGTTCAAAATCGCTAATCTCCGAAGTTCTTCACCGATTCCTTTGAATTTTTGACACACCGTTGCATTAGAATATGTACGTGCTTTTATATACCTACTATATAGATGTCGCGACTGTGACAGGTAAAAACAAAACAACGCCATCTGTTGGACGTAAAAGCAACACACGCTCTACTAAATATTTTACGATTCCATTTCAATGTTTCCGATTGAATTGTTAAATTGAATTTTCATAGATTTCCAATTATTTTCATTTTGATTTAATTATTTCACGTGACATTGCGTTGGAACTGAGCTGCGTCATTTACCATATCGTTCATTTCATGAGTATAGTTTATTTTTTTATTTTTTTGTTTATTTTCTCATTTATTTTTTAACTGGTTTTCTAATTTTTCAGTGATGGGAACGTCAGATCATTTGAAGTTCCCATTTTTCTGATGGGACCATCAGATCATTTGAAGTTCCCATTTTTCTGATGGGAACGTCAGATCATTTGAAGTTCCCATTTTTCTGATGGGAACGTCAGATCATTTGAAGTTCCCATTTTTCTGATGGGAACATCAGATCATTTGAAGTTCCCATTTTTCAGTGATGGGAACATCAGATCATTTGAAGTTCCCATTTTTCTGATGGGAACATCAGATCATTTGAAGTTCCCATTTTTCTGATGGGAACGTCAGATCATTTGAAGTTCCCATTTTTCTGATGGGAACATCAGATCATTTGAAGTTCCCATTTTTCAGTGATGGGAACATCAGATCATTTGAAGTTCCCATTTTTCTGATGGGAACATCAGATCATTTGAAGTTCCCATTTTTCTGATGGGAACGTCAGATCATTTGAAGTTCCCATTTTTCAGTGATGGGAACATCAGATCATTTGAAGTTCCCATTTTTCTGATGGGAACGTCAGATCATTTGGGAATGCATCAGACGAGGGAGTGGGGGATGGTGGGAAGGACGAGGGGACGGGGGAGTGGGGGATGGCAGGGAGGATGAGGAGATGGGGGGTGGGTCGGGTGTTCTAGAGTCAGCAAACCAGACAATCTCTACACACAGTAGATCACAATAGCGTGATGAATCAAATCAACAAATCCACAGGGGATTTGCATCACGCTATTGTGATTTCTGTGTGTAATGAAGTAAGGGCGAAGAGGGAGCACGGCCTATTGAAATAGCTCGAGTGCATGGGGGAGTTGTGTAAAACCCTGGTTTGTGTCTCGGAGAGGCTGCAGGATCCAAATAAGTTCAGTAGAACTTCTGGTTACAATTCTTTTGACCATGTCGTAGCTCAGTCGATTAAGGCAGCGTCTGGGATGCTCTCGGACGTAGGTTCGAATCCTCGGCCCTTGTGGATTTGTTCAGACAAGCTCTCTATCTCCACAGACAGTAGAACAATAAAAAATATTGTATACCCACAAGTATTGTGACACTAAACATATTAGAAACATGCACTTTCTCTTTTCTCTCTTTTCCACAGCTAAGCCACAGCAACACGTGGCCGAAAACAGCAAGTTGCTAATATGGAGGTGTGCACGAGCATGGCGAAACCGCTTTATCTTTCCGACAAGCTGCCATGATCCCTTGCTCGCAATAGGCCTTGTGGGAGGCCTACCTGTAGAGGAGCTCCAGGTTGTTGCTTGTTTGTTGTTTTTGGCTTTTGTTGATAAGGTCTGCTTAATATCCTGTTAGTTCATTGGTCGTTTAGCGCGTTGCAACACTGCTTCACTGCAGGTGTGGCTGGGGTGAACAGGTGTACAGGTGTGGGACCCCACTACCCCTGAAGGCAGCTCTTGAGAGCAAGTCTGGGAGCCACCCACCCTGAAGGCAGCTCTTGAGAGCGAGTCTGGGAGCCACCCACCCTGAAGGCGACTCTTGAGAGCAAGTCTGGGACCCACCCACCCTGAAGGCGACTCTTGGGAGCAAGTCTGGGAGCCACCCACCCTGAAGGCAGCTCTTGAGAGCAAGTCTGGGAGCCACCCACCCTGAAGGCAGCTCTTGAGAGCAAGTCTGGGAGCCACCCACCCTGAAGGCAGCTCTTGAGAGCAAGTCTGGGAGCCACCCACCCTGAAGGCGACTCTTGAGAGCAAGTCTGGGACCCACTCACCCTGAAGGCAACTCTTGAGAGCAAGTCTGGGGACCCACCCACCCTGAAGGCAGCTCTTGTAACATAAGATCTGATTTCAACAGGACTTAATATTCTGGTCGACACCCCAACTCTTTGTGAGAGTAATTCCTTAAGAATTCCAGGAATCCTCAGCTCAGGGAGTTACTGTGTTCTCGACTGACTAGTTGTTTAATTCTTTTGTGGACCTGTATTGTTATATGGATCAGTCAGGCTTAAGCTGTATTTCCTGACATGGGGGAGGGAGAGAGATGGTGAGAGAGATGGTGAGAGACATGGTAGCGTGTTAGACACACACTTCACAGCTCTGGAACACACTATCACTAATCACTATACCTACTACAGGCTCCAGGACTGAACTCGGACCCGTCACCATTTTCCTCTCCTACTCAACACGTCGTTCCAACACTTTTTACACCCAAAATGTATTTTCCAAACTGACATTGAAACCTAAAATTGAAATTTAAAGTCCCAAAGCTTGGACGACGGGTAACTTTAGCACGTCTCATTTTGAACGGTGTGGTCCCCGACTGACAAACTGTAAAGTATTATGAAAAGTGGCGGCTCACATATATACGCGTTTTCTATACAATGGTAGATAGGTTAGGTTAGGGCTGCTCACACCTGCGCTTGCCTCTCTTCAACACAATTGTACCTGAAATCGAATTCCTAACAGAACGAGCTGTTTCAAACCGTGTTCAAGCACCTAATGCTTCTGTTCACCCAGTAGTTTCCGATAATGGGTAAAGTAACGAACCGTGTGAAGTATGTGGTCAGAGCCTCATTCTCATCATGTTTATAAATGTCCACACCACATACTGGAACACCACTACACCAAACCACATACTAGAACACCACTAGTCCACACCACATACTGGAACACCACTACACCAAACCACATACTAGAACACCACTAGTCCACACCACATACTGGAACACCACTACACCAAACCACATACTAGAACACCACTAGTCCACACCGCATACTGGAACACCACTACACCAAACCACATACTAGAACACCACTAGTCCACACCACATACTGGAACACCACTAGTCCACACCACATACTGGAACACTACTAGACCACACCACATACTGGAACACTACTACACCACACCACATGCTGGAACACCACTACACCAAACCACATACTGGAACACTACTAGTCCACACCACATACTGGAACACTACTAGACCACACCACATACTGGAATACCACTACACCACACCACATACTGGAACACTACTACACCACACCACATACTGGAACACCACTACACCACACCACATACTGGAACACCACTACACCACACCACATACTGGAACACTACTAGACCACACCACATACTGGAATACCACTACACCACACCACATACTGGAACACTACTAGTCCACACCACATACTGGAACACCACTACACCACACCACATACTGGAACACCACTACACCACACCACATACTGGAACACCACTAGTCCACACCACATACTGGAACACCACTACACCACACCACATACTGGAACACTACTAGTCCACACCACATACTGGAACACTACTAGACCACACCACATACTGGAACACCACTAGTCCACACCACATGCTGGAACACTACTACACCACACCACATACTGGAACACCACTACACCACACCACATACTGGAACACCACTAGTCCACACCACATGCTGGAACACTACTAGACCACACCACATACTGGAACACCACTAGTCCACACCACATACTGGAACACCACTACACCACACCACATACTGGAACACCACTACACCACACCACATACTGGAACACCACTAGTCCACACCACATACTGGAACACCACTACACCACACCACATACTGGAACACTACTAGACCACACCACATACTGGAACACCACTAGTCCACACCACATACTGGAACACTACTAGACCACACCACATACTGGAACACTACTAGTCCACACCACATACTGGAACACTACTAGACCACACCACATACTGGAACACCACTAGTCCACACCACATACTGGAACACTACTAGACCACACCACATACTGGAACACTACTAGTCCACACCACATACTGGAACACTACTAGTCCACACCACATACTGGAACACTACTACACCACACCACATACTGGGACACTACTAGTCCACACCACATACTGGAACACTACTAGACCACACCACATACTGGAACACCACTAGTCCACACCACATACTGGAACACTACTAGACCACACCACATACTGGAACACTACTAGACCACACCACATACTGGAACACCACTAGTCCACACCACATGCTGGAACACTACTAGACCACACCACATACTGGAACACCACTAGTCCACACCACATACTGGAACACTACTAGTCCACACCACATACTGGAACACTACTACACCACACCACATACTGAAACACTCTACACCACACCACATACTGGAACACTACTAGTCCACACCACATACTGGAACACCACTAGTCCACACCACATACTGGAATACCACTAGTTCACACCACATACTGGAACACCACTAGTCCACACCACATACTGGAACACCACTACACCACACCACACACTGGAATACCACTACACCACACCACATACTGGAACACCACTAGTCCACACCACATACTGGAACACCACTACACCACACCACATACTGGAACACTATACTAGTCCACACCACATACTGGAACACTACAAGACCACACCACATACTGGAACACCACTACACCACACCACATACTGGAACACCACTACACCACACCACATACTGGAACACCACTACACCACACCACATACTGGAACACTACTACACCACACCACATACTGGAACACTACTACACCACACCACATACCGGACCGCCACAAGTATCCTACAAGGTGAGCGCTCCGCAACGTAAGATACGAGTTATGTGATATTTACCTCACAGAGCGTCCCTAATAGATGCCTCGAACCCTGTGACGGGAAAAAGACTTCTGGAATATTTTTACAACGGCGAGTGATGGATGATGTGGCAGTGGATGGTGGTGGTGTGGGCTAGTTGATGGTGGTGGTGTGGGCTAGTTGATGGTGGTGGTGGTGTGGGCTAGTTGATGGTGGTGGTGTGGGCTAGTTGATGGTGGTGGTGTGGGCTAGTTGATGGTGGTGGTGTGGGCTAGTAGTTGATGGTGGTGATGTGGGCTAGTTGATGGTCGTGGTGTGGGCTAATAGTTGATGGTGGTGGTGTGGGCTAGTAGTTGGTTATGGTGGTGAGGGCTAGTAGTTGATGGTGGTGGTGTGGGCTAGTAGTTAGTGGTGGTGGTGTGGGCTAGTAGTTGATGGTGGTGGTGTGGGCTAGTAGTTGATGGTGGTGGTGTGGGCTAGTTGATGGTGGTGGTGTGGGCTAGTTGATGGTGGTGGAGTGGGCTAGTAGTTGATGGTGGTGATGTGGGCAAGTTGATGGTGGTGGTGTGGGCTAATAGTTGATGGTGGTGGTGTGGGCTAGTAGTTGGTTATGGTGGTGAGGGCTAGTAGTTGATGGTGGTGGTGTGGGCTAGTAGTTAGTGGTGGTGGTGTGGGCTAGTAGTTGATGGTGGTGGTGGTGTGGGCTAGTAGTTGATGGTGGTGGTGGTGTGGGCTAGTAGTTGATGCTGGTGGTGTGTGCTAGTAGTTGATGGTGGTGGTGTGGGCTAGTAGTTGATGGTGGTGGTGTGGGCTAGTAGTTGATGGTGATAGTGTGGGCTAGTAGTTGATGGTGGTGGTGTGGGCTAGTAGTTGATGGTGGTAGTGTGGGCTAGTAGTTGATGGTGGTGGTGTGGACTAGTTGTTGATGGTGGTGGTGGTGTGGACTAGTTGTTGATGGTGGTGGTGGTGTGGACTAGTAGTTGATGGTGGTGGTGTGGGCTAGTAGTTGATGGTGGTGGTGGTGTGGGCTAGTAGTTGATGGTGGTGGTGTGGGCTAGTAGTTGATGGTGGTGGTGTGGGCTAGTAGTTGATGGTGGTGGTGGTGTGGGCTAGTAGTTGATGGTGGTAGTGTGGGCTAGTAGTTGATGGTGGTGGTGTGGGCTAGTAGTTGGTTATGGTGGTGAGGGCTAGTAGTTGATGGTGGTGGTGTGGGCTAGTAGTTAGTGGTGGTGGTGTGGGCTAGTAGTTGATGGTGGTGGTGTGGGCTAGTAGTTGATGGTGGTGGTGTGGGCTAGTAGTTGATGCTGGTGGTGTGTGCTAGTAGTTGATGGTGGTGTTGTGTGCTAGTAGTTGATGGTGATAGTGTGGACTAGTAGTTGATGGTGGTGGTGTGTGCTAGTAGTTGATGGTGATAGTGTGGGCTAGTAGTTGATGGTGGTGGTGTGTGCTAGTAGTTGATGGTGATAGTGTGGGCTAGTAGTTGATGGTGGTGGTGTGGGCTAGTAGTTGATGGTGGTGGTGTGGACTTAGAGGTAGCTTGAAGAGCTGCGGTAACTAGGTGAGAGGTCGAGGACAATAGAGCCGTCTCTATTCACGGTGACTGAGAGAGGTTGTTCAGGAGCGCGGTGGTTGCCGTGTATGGTACGCCTTGTGGCCTCCTCCTCTGGGTTTGCTACCCCCGGGCTACACTGGTTTTTAATTTTTTTTTTAATTTTTCCCCAATGGGCGAGTTTATTGGGCAGCGCCACTCATCCTGTGAGTGGACACACTGCCATAGTGACAGCATTGGGCAGCGTCACTCATCCTGTGAGTGAACACACCGCCATAGTGACAGTATTGGGCAGCGCCACTCATCCTGTGAGTGGACACACTGCCATAGTGACAGCATTGGGCAGCGTCACTCATCCTGTGAGTGGACACACTGCCATAGTGACAGTCTTGGGCAGCGCCACTCATCCTGTGAGTGGACACACCGCCATAGTGACAGTATTGGGCAGCGCCACTCATCCTGTGAGTGGACACACCGCCATAGTGACAGTATTGGGCAGCGTCACTCATCCTGTGAGTGAACACACCGCCATAGTGACAGTATTGGGCAGCGCCACTCATCCTGTGAGTGGACACACCGCCATAGTGACAGTATTGGGCAGCGCCACTCATCCTGTGAGTGAACACACCGCCATAGTGACAGTATTGGGCAGCGCCCCTCTTCCTGTGAGTGGACACACCGCCATATTGACAGTATTGGGCAGCGCCACTCTTCCTGTGAGTGGACACACCGCCATAGTGACAGTATTGGGCAGCGCCACTCATCTTGTGAGTGGACACACCGCCATAGTGACAGTATTGGGCAGCGCCACTCATCCTGTGAGTGGACACACCGCCACAGTGACAACATTGGGCAGCGTCACTCATCCTGTGAGTGGACACACCGCCACAGTGACAGTATTGGGCAGCGTCACTCATCCTGTGAGTGGACACACCGCCATAGTGACAGTATTGGGCAGCGCCACTCATCCTGTGAGTGGACACACCGCCATAGTGACAGTATTGGGCAGCGCCACTCATCCTGTGAGTGGACACTCCGCCATAGTGACAGTATTGGGCAGCGCCACTCATCCTGTGAGTGGACACACCGCCATAGTGACAGTACTGGGCAGCGCCACTCATCCTGTGAGTGGACACACCGTCATAGTGACAGTATTGGGCAGCGCCACTCATCCTGTGAGTGGACACTCCGCCATAGTGACAGTATTGGGCAGCGCCACTCATCCTGTGAGTGGACACACTGCCATAGTGACAGTATTGGGCAATATTGGGTATTTTTGATTTGTTATATGCTACAGTAAGGTGTTGGAGGTGTGTTTTGAGCGAATGTGAGACGTGTATACGGTTAGGGACAATATTGGATTACTACTGAACTTGCATTGAAATCGCCAATGCCCAGGGCCCTGTTTTTCATATAAATGACTGATAGGAGTTTTCATTTTTATTTTACCCTATGCTCAATAAGCAATCCTTGAAGAAAAGATTGTCAAAGCTTACTTTACATTCTCTAGAAAGGCAAAGAAATAGAGGTGACTTGATAGAGCTGTGACTAAATGGACATGATAAAGGGGGATATTAATAGGCTATAAACACGAGATAGAACACGAAACAATGGGTATAAATTGGAATAAGTTTTAGATTTAGGAAAAAGACCTGGGTAAATACTCGTTTGGTGACAGGGCTGAACTCATTTCTTGTGTTAATATGAAATCTTAGCTTTGAAATGATCCTAGAAAAATTGGAAACAGTATGGAAATGCCTTATTGAGAAAAACGAGCTTATAATCGATGACGTCATTGTACATTAGGCTTGACAGAAGGCGGCCTTTTAATCCTCCTTTACTATAAATATTGAAAATGGGAATAAATACACTATAACAGAAAACGGACTTATTCAAAGAAGATGAAGACTGGCTGGCTGATGACGTCATTGACCATTAGCGATGCCTGTACATGGGTCACTGGGGCAACGAAAATCATGTATGACTACGAGGGACCTTTTAATCCCCTTGAAACAAAATGGCTGGGGCCTAGGAGCGAACCTTTTAATATAACAGTTGGAAAATTCTATATGACATTCGGGAGGGGACAATAAAATGAATGAAAAATATAAGGAGACTACGAGGGACCGTTGGGGATAAACATAGAAAACCCCATGAAGCTACGAAGGACCGCTGATAAAAAACTTCGACTCGTTCGCCGGGGTAACAAAACGGTCCTTCGTAGCCCCGGAAAAACCCATGAAGCTACGAAGGACCGCTGGAAAAAGCAAAACGGTCCTTAGTAGCCCCGGAAAAACCCATGAAGCTACGAAGGACCGCTGGAAAAAGCAAAACGGTCCTTAGTAGCCCCGGAAAAACCCATGAAGCTACGAAGGACCGCTGGAAAAAGCAAAACGGTCCTTAGTAGCCCCGGAAAAACCCATGAAGCTACGAAGGACCGCTGGAAAAAGCAAAACGGTCCTTAGTAGCCCCGGAAAAACCCATGAAGCTACGAAGGACCGCTGGAAAAAGCAAAACGGTCCTTCGTAGCCCCGGAAAAACCCATGAAGCTACGAAGGACCGCTGGAAAAAGCAAAACGGTCCTTAGTAGCCCCGGAAAAACCCATGAAGCTACGAAGGACCGCAGGAAAAAGCAAAAAATGTTTGAAAATGTTTGTCGGCGTCTCATACGCCGCTGCTGCTACCTTGTCTAGGTGCGCCTCCTGTCTTCCTCTTATACCGTAGAATATATAATATATATTCAGGGTATATAAACTCTTATACCCTGTAGATTTATCTACCCCTGTAGACCAGAAGGCATCTACGCAGTAGATGACACCTTGTTCTCCCTCTCTCCCCCCTATCCCATCTTTATCACTCCCACACTGTGTCGGTGTTCTTATGGACGAGGAACCTCATGAACAAGTAAGAAAATGAGACAAACGGCGAAAAACTGTGAGAAACATTGAGAAAAAATGGCGAGAAATTAGGGGAAAGTGAAAAAAAATAGTGATAAGCAGTGAGAAACGGTGAGATATATTGAGAAACTGTGCAGGAATCGGAAATAAAGTCAAGAAATGAAAATTGGAATTAATAGTGAGAAACTTTCCGAAAAAAATGATAGACAGATACATTAAAAGAACAGTGACAAGCAGTGAGAAACAAATGAAAAAACAGCAATAAGTATTTATAAACAGTGAGAAAGAGTGAGAGACAATGAGAAACAATGACAATAAAGGAAAACAGTGAGAACAACGATAGATATAAAGAGTATAAAACATCAGTGAGAAGTGAGAAATAATGAGAATGAGAAACAGTGAGGAATACTGAACAAACAATGGGACTCAATGATATACGTTAGATATAATGAGAAATAATAAGACAATGCGAAACACTTAATAAATGTGCAAACACTGATGAACAACAATAAAGTGTGAAACAGAAGAATAATGATAAATAATGAGAAACATGAAAAAAACATTAGTAAGCTAAGAAAAACGAGAAACAGTAGGAAATATGAAGAAATATTGAGAAATATCGAGAAACGGTAAGAAATAATAAGGAACAATGAGAAATAACGAGAAACAATGACGTGAAGTGAGAAAAGTTGTGTAATTATTTAAACATTAATTAATAGTGAGAAACATCCAGAAAATTCATAAACAGTGATAGTGAAAAAAATAATGAATAATAAACAATGAAAAATAATGATTAAAAATAACGAAAATGAGAAATGATAATACAGAAAGAAATGATAAACAATGAGGAAAAGAACGACTACACAGTGAGGCAGTGAGACACAGTGACCAATAGTGAGACACAGTGATCAATAGTGAGACACATTGATCAATAGTGAGACACAGTGACCAATAGTGAGACACAGTGACCAATAGTGAGACACAGTGACCAATAGTGAGACACAGTGATCAATAGTGAGACACAGTGATCAATAGTGAGAGCGGTGAAGGAAATTCCCACAAGATGAGGGATCACTGCTTGACAGTCTGAGAAATGAGAGGACCTGGGGCGGGGTGGGGGGAGTGTGGGGGAGGGGCTGGGGGGGATTGGGGGGGGAGAGGGGTTCCTTTCGGGTATGGGGTTTCACTATATATAACTGTTAGTATAGAGCAAAGAGGAATAATGAAACAATTAGTAAATAGTATTATAGATTGTGGGTTGGTGGTGTTGTCGTCGTTGTTCCTCCTTTGCAGACAACCCAACCCACAACTCGGTAGAGTGCTTATACCTCGCTAGGAGATCACACTAGGCGCTTCTGGCCCTTGGAGAGGGGCTCAACGTCACACATTTAGGGGATGCGGCTCCAACACTTAGCCTCGTTGTCACGTGCACACACCCACTCGAGCCGCTGTGACTCCCCACTCTCTCCTCATGAGATATGATCTCCTCAATCCCCCTTTGACTTATTAGTATTACCTTCTACCCTGTCCACAGCAGTGGTTCTTGGTTCTTTTTCTCTCTCCTTCTTTACTACCTCCTGGGAAGCCTCACTAGGACAAGGGCAAACACCAGCAAATTGGGATACATTTACTGGACAAAGCACATACACGATACATACACACATATAATAATAATGAATCCTATACTCTATAATATTACAATCAGGTTGCACTCCAACACCATCACAACTCTATCATCAGCTTATCAAGTGGTATCCTATCTCCTGGTTCACCCCCTGATACTATCAACCTCCTCAAGTTGATCAAGTCTACATACACTGTTGTACCATCAGCAAGAGGATATATATATGTATTTATTAATGTGTACAAAGAAAATCAGCATTTGAATGCAAAAACATATATCAGCATAAATGTTCCTTGCTACACTGCAATGATCAATCGATCACCCTATCAGTCCTAGAACACATACCTCTGTAGGTAATCCAGCCTACGACTGTAACTCTAAACTTCAGTATAAAACACTCCTTGACATAAGAATGCAAACAGTCACTCACCTCTCACTGCATCTTGCACGCTAATGACAACCAAACACTATCAACTCCCTATAAGTAATCCACCAGAACTTCCCTTCCACCTCTGGAAGTTCACTACCCTGATATCTTTAGGTTCTTCCGGGCTTCACTACCAGGATCCTCTGCAGCTCCTCCAGGCTGCTACCATGAAGTTTTCCTTGAGCAACTATGGTGCTCTACTACTTCTGCTAGGTTCCTCCACAGCTCTCTTGGCTGCTACACCATGAAGTTTCCTCGAGCAACTATGGTGCTTCACCACCTCTACAGAAGCACGTGACACTCCTCTT